>NC_052500.1:81562582-81721571 GCF_016617805.1 Bactrocera tryoni | reverse complement strand
TTATTGTTCTTTTTCGAAATATTTGAAAAGATCTAGAATACAAATTAGTTTTGCAACACTAAGTTCAGAAACTATTTAGCATCCCTTTTTGCGCTTAAAGCGTGTCTTTTAGCGTTCGCATTTCAAATTGCTGCTTTTCGCAAACTAAATTTCGAGTTTTGTTGAAAAAAAAACGAAAAAAAGTTGCCAAACTGACTCGAAATGGAATTTAAAAAGTTTTTATTTGCAAATCCGGTTAAATGGTTTGCGCAACTTAGTTCCTGTGCAGACCGCAGCAGCTGCGATTTCCGCCGCCAAAAAGTTGCGACTGTTTTTCTAAGCAATTTTCAGTAAAATTTCACACTTGAATAGATAAGAGCACACGCTGCCAAATGCAGGCAATCAGCGCTCTCTACGTGCGTCATTTAAATAGTCATTAATTAGCACAGCAGGCAGGAAGCAGCAACGCCACTAGCATATATTGGTCTGCTGCTGTTTCTGCGCTTTTCCACTTGGTTCGCTATTATAGCAGCTGTTGTGGAACTAGTGTAGCGTGTTTAAGCGCAATTTCCGTTTCCGTTAATAGTTCAGTAGCATTTGTTAGCGCTCTTGTTGTAGTTGGTAACTTTCGCGAATTTGCATAAAGCAAGAGGAATTCTCTCGTAGTGCATTAGTTATTATCACGTGCTTACTTTCAGTTTCCACAATTATTTTTGCACGTTTTGCTCTCTCTCTACTAATTGGAAAATTCAAATTCTTACCACTTTCTCATCCACCATTCTCTGCGTCTTCGCTACATTAAGCGCGACAATGTTGCAGTCACATCTTCGTGAAAATGTTAACGGCGCATAACTTTTCTTACTCAGTAAATGAGTTCTTTTTCAACTTTTTTTTTCAATTTTCTTATGCAGGTTTGTTATTCAACGCGTTTCGCTTTTATTGCAGTGCAATTTTCAGTTGCTCGTTAGGGAAATTTTACGCTTCTCGTGCTTGGAAAAATGCAGTTCAGTTAGCAGTTTACAAGACTTATCACAGTTTTCTAATGTTTCATCAATATTTAAGTCCACGTCCAGCTCGCAGTGAAGAAATTATAGCAGCCGTAGCTGAGAATGTACACGAAGATCGTCAAGAGTCAAGATAAAATACAGCTTGTGCAAGAACTGAAGCCGCTCGATCTTCCCAAGCGACATACCTTCGCTCTATGCGCTCCAAGAAAATCCACCGTTCCAAGGAGAAAAATATTTCTCAGCGATGAGGCCCATTTCTGACTCAATGGTATATCCACAAGCAAAATTGACGCATTTTGGCTGAAGAGAAATCTGAAGAGATTCATAGCTGCCATTTTATCCAGAAAAAACAGCGATTTGGTGTTGTTTGGTCGGTGGAATCATCGGTTCATATTTCTTTAAAAATGATGCCGGTGCGTAACCGTCAATCGCGACTTTTATCGCGTCATGATAACCGACTATTTGATACCTGAAACTGGAGCTCGTGATCTCGGCGACATTTCGTTTCAATAGGACGGCGTCAATTCCCTCATATCGCATCAATTAATCGATTTATTGAGAGAACACTTCGGTGAGCAGTTTATTTTACGTTTTGGCCGGTCGATTGACCACCAAGATCCTGTGATATCACACCGCTAGGCTTCTTCTTGTGGGAATATGTAAAGTCGAAAGTCAATGCGGACAATCCCGCTTTGATTCAGGCCTTGAAGCAAAACATTACGCGTGTCATTCGCCAGTTACCAGTCGAAATGCTCGAACGAGTCATCAAAAATTGGACTCAACGGATGGACTTTGGACGTAGCCGCGGCCAACATTTGAAAGAGATAATTTTCAATAAGTAAATGCCAAAGAAAGTCTACTAAACACGCAGTTTTTGAGATATCGATCTATGAACACGTTCACTTCTACCCAAGATGCTGCTGTTAAAATCGCCAATATCGGAGCACTGTAGGTTATAGCTGCCAAACAAACTTATGAATGAATTCCTGATATGGAAAACTGTTTTATTTTACAAGATATCTTCATGGAATTTGTCACACTACAAAACGAAAGGTAAAATTTTCGAACATATTGTTCAGATCGAACGACTATAGTATATAGCTGCTTCATAAACTAACCGATCAAAATGAAGATAGAAAGCGGTTATCAAATCCCCACTTAGACGGTAAGGTTCAAGTTGGTTGATGGTAGATGAGTGGGGTTCGCTGGGCATGCAAAGAGGTGGTTAGAATCATGCTGGGACTCATTCAATGCTGGACATATATTTGGGTTCATTCTAGATAAGTAGAAGTTGGTCAAGGTTCACTCTTGATTCTCGGGCATTTCGCCATTCACTCGAAACCCTCGGTGAAGGTGGAGCAATCACCGTGAATGGCGGTCAGTCCGTATCTAAAGTTTGTTGGGTCCGAAGTCTGGTCGGCGTACTGTTCGTTGTCGTCGACGTAATGGAATGATGGCGTTTAGACTTAGGTGGCGAGTGAAAGTCTGGAGTAACAACAACAACAAGATAGAGAATTTTTTATACCTATTTATGCTACGAGAAATGCGTCTATGAAGCTTCGGTGCAGGAAAATTTAACGTTTTTTCTTGTTATTGGGTAATAATTGTAATCAAAATACCTAGAAAACATATTAACGATATAAGTGATTCCAATAATGCTTATTAAAATTGTAGTACTAAAGTTAAAAACTTTAATCTGCGAAGTTATGGATTTCATCTGGTGCTGAGTGTATAATTGTCTTCTCTCCATCATGCATTACCTCAGCCAACCCTCCATTCCGAAAGCTATATAGCAATGCAATGACTAAATTTAATCCACATCTCTACAAATGCTGCTCATATTCATCCAGTCACAACAGCAAGCATTTCGGATAGCGTAAAGCAGTTAAACGGCTATTCATATATTCTGCATAGATGACTAGCGTATCTATGGTCCTAGCAGCCATGAGTAAACACAAAGAGGTTAGTGTGCTTTTAGCGTAAAATCAACTTCATTGTGCCAACTCAAATGTCAGATATGCTCTAGTCTTCAGTGTATGTGTGTATAAATAAGTTTTAGATACATACATACATCTGTTATGCCGAACACATGTGTCTGCGTTTGGCCACGTGTGCAATATGTACATTAAAAGGGGGCAAGTGAGGCTATGAAGTAAATTAATTGTTTAGCTAACTAAGTTGACCAGATGTGTAAACAAGTGCAAAGAAAAGCTAAACCTTTTATTAACTTGTATTTGAATATGCCAGTTGTGCTCTCGTACGTGATGCAGGGACATGGAAATCACTGCATATTTCTGATAATGAAATATTAAGCGGTAAAAGTGCAAAGTTGTTAAATATTAAAAATACCGGTTAAGAGATTACAATAGTCACAAATTTAATTTTTTAGTTTCGTACGTCGTCATACTCAGTTCAGAATTACATGATTACAATAAAATAGTAAGTAAAAAATGCTAATCGCCTAAATGTAGGCAATGTTTTATGTATTTTAAAACACTTAAATAAGTAATCACTACTAATATTAAGACCATTTTGGTCAAAAATATAGTTATTTGTCAAATTTCGAAGCTCTTAAGCCATCATGTAATTCGCCTTTTGCCATACGAGGGCTGTCTGATAAATAACCGACCTCAACGTGAAGCCAGCGGCACATCTGAAAAAAAAGTTTCTACTTCAAATTGTGCATATTATAATAGCTACTCGCCAAAATTTCAGACATTTATCTTGCGCAATTATCTGTTGACAGTCGTTTTTGTGAGTCTATTTCGGTGGTTTCCCCAAAATGGAAAAAATTGAATATCGAGCTGTAATTAAATTTTTATATTTGAAAGGCAATACGCTTTCACAAATCAAAGATGAGTTGGACTCTGTGTATTTTGACTCTGCACCATCGTTTACCACCGTAAAATTTTGGGCAGCTGAATTTAAACGCGGTCGCAGGATGATGAACGTCCTAGGCGTCCAAAAACTGTAACCACTAACGATAACATCGCTAAAGTTCATCAATTGGTACTAGACGACCGCCGGATTAAAGTTAGGGAAATAGCTGAGATTATGAAGATGTCAAAAGAACGTGTTTGTCACATATTAAACCAAGATTTGGGCATGAGAAAGCTGTCCGCGCGTTGGGTGCCGCGTTTGCTTACGCTAGACCACAAACGTGCGCGCTTGAACATTTCCAGCGCTATGTTTGTGAGTTACAAGGAGACTATGTAGAAAAATAAAAAAAAAATTTTAAAAAAGTCGCGTGCATCATGGTTAGGTCGGCTATTTATCAGACAGCCCTCGTACTTGTTTATATTTCGCAAATTCTATCTTGTGTAAATATTTAATGTATGCCAAATGACTATTTACTTAGCGGACAATGTCATAGAAATTTCAAAGCTGTAACATCTGTTTCATTAGAGACGTGTAAATCAATTATTTACCATTGTAATTCCCTAGTTTATTGCATGTATTAAAGCGTAGCCTTTAGCGAGTTATATTATGCAAGCAGCACTGAGACAAAATCTATGGCATAATTAACATTTCATTAATGGCTTACAATGTCAGAAACTATAGGGATATTTAAGTCGCATCTCTTTTCCGTATTTGTATTGAGTAATAGTTATTTTGAAGTAATGTTATTTTTATAGAGGTATAGTTAAGTTAGGCGATATTTTCTTCTTCTCTACTGGCGTAGACGTGGTTGTAACCGAGTTAAGAACAGCGCCACAGTCGTTTTCCTCTTCGCAAGGTGGCGCCAATTAGAGATTCCAAGCGAAGCCAGGTTCCTTTCACCCCGGGTCCTTCCAACGGAGTGGAGGTTTTCCTTTTCCTCTGCTTCTCCCGACGGGTACTTTGTCGAATACTTTCAGAGCTGAAAAGTTTTCCTCCATTTGGACAACATGACCTAGCCAGCGTAGCCGCTGTTTTTTAATTCGCTGAACAATGTCAAAGACGTCGTATATCTCATCGTTCCATCGACTGCGGTATTCGCCTTTCTCTAGAAAACTCGTAACGCCAAGTCATCAGATGTTGTCATCGTCCATGCCTCTGCATCATACAGCAGGACGGGAAGGATGAGTGACTTGTAGAATTTAGTTTTTGTCCATCAAGAGAGAACTTTAGTTTTCAATTGCCTACTCAGTCCGCATTCTATTCTATGTTGGATTTTGAAGCTTACATTGTTGTTGGTGATGATGCTGGTTTCAAGATAGACGAAATTATCTTCGAAGAGACTATCAACAGCGGCGTGGGAGCCTAGTCGCGAGTGCGACGACTGTTTGTGTGATGACATGAGATAGGAGTCTTGCCTTCATTCACTACCAGACCCATTTGCTTCGCTTCCTAATCCATTCTGGAGAAAGCAGAATTTATGGTGCGGTTAATATCAACATCATCGGCAAACGCCAGCAGTAGTACACTGTTGTAGAAGATTGTACCTTCTCTATTCACATCCACAGTTCTAACTATTTTCTCCAGGCGTAGATTGAAGAAGTCACACGAAAAAGAGTCGCCTTGTCTGAAACCTCGTTTGATATCAAATGGCTCGGAGAGGTCTTTCTAGATCCTGACGGAGCTTTTGGTATTGCTCAACATCAGTTTACACAGCCGTATCAGTTTTGCGGGGATACCAAATTCAGACATCGCGGCATAAAGGCAGCTCCTTTTCGTGCTGTCAAAAGCAGCTTTGAAATCGACGAAGTGGTGGTGTGTGTCGATCCTATTTTCACGAGTATTTTCCACGATTAGGTGCTATATGTACATCTGGTCAGTAGTTGATTTTTCAGACCTGAAGCTTCACTGACAAGGTGCAATCAGTTTGTTGACGGTGGGCTTCAGCCCTTCGCACAGTACGCTCGATAGAACTTTATAAGCGATGTTGAGAAGGCTTCTCCCAAGGTAGTTGGCGCAGATTGTGGGGTCTCCCTTTTTGTGGATTGGGCAGAACACAGTTAAATCCCAATAGTCGGGCCAAACGTCATTTCGTCCGACCAAACGTTCTGCACTGCTCATATCAGAACTTCTCATCCGGCTTATGTTGTTTTAGTCCTTATCTAGCATATCCGAGCATTCCTAAAAGCTTCTGATATCGAAAGGTTGCTATATATTGACTCTTTGTATTGCAATTTCTATATAATTTTTTTAAGAAATTTCATTAAACTTGCTTTCGAATGATGCATAGAGAGCATATAAAATCCTCTCACATATAACTATATACATACATGCATAAAGCTTTACAGCTGTGCCAAAATCACAATAAATTGGCATGCAAATCCTTTGATACACAGCATACACGGCCAGACAGATTGTCAACATTGACAGCGTCGACATTTGACAGACGTCAGGCGCAGTAAAGACTTTGTATAAGTCTATATAGTGTACAAATATTTAACAACACTATCGAATACAGACAAAAACACACACGATAACAGCTCGCGCTTAATCTCAGCCGGGAGTCAATTGATTGATGCGCCAACGGCGCTAAATAAAAAAAAATAATTACAAAAGTAAAAAATGAGTGAAATTAATTAACAAATAAAAAAAATCAGTAAAAACCCGTTTGACGGATTTTATAACATTTAATGTATTAAACACAAGTTTTTGCTTCCCTGCCATTTTTAAACGCAAAACAAATGGTTTAATAAACACTTTACTATGAAATATTTATGCAGCACAGTTCAATTAAAATTCTATAAAAACATCGAATAACATACATCAACACTGCGTTTTTTACACTATTTATTTTCACTTCCGTTTCCGGTTAAACATTTGCGCGAGCATACAAAATATATTTATTTGTCGTTTATTCCTACTCATTCACTCACGTATTCACTTCACCGCTTCGTTAGTTTTTCCATTTGTTTGGTCGCATTGACAAATTTTTGTAAATTTTTCCCAAAGGACTCCAACAACAACAGCACAACAAACTCAGCTCAGGTTCTATTTGGCAAAATGGTAAAAAGCGCTCAATGTCGACACACACATACTCGTACATACACAAACATTTGTTCACGCAGCGACACCGTGTGTATTTGGCAAATTTGCGCTTGTGTGCACGCATGTAAACAGAAAAAGCAGTTAAAAATGGCATTTACTTTTACACATGTTTCACGCCACCACACTCACACACACACGCCTGCAATCATTCGTACATGTGTACCCTTTGACAATAGCAAAGCATTTTTGTTGTTGCGTACACCTGCTTCCTCGTGTCAATGATGGAATTCTTTTCAAACGCGCATGCAAAGGCTTGTGCGGGGGTGTGAGTGTGTGTGCCAACAACGATTACAGAACACTCAACGACGCGTTTTGTGAGAGTGTAACCGACACTCTGCAGGATTTATTGTCAGAGAAAAGCGTTTGGCAAGTTGAGTGGATAGATAAGTACAAATAGATTACTGTCATCTGCGGTGATATTTTAAAAATCCAATTAATTTTTTATTAAATTCATATTTAAATTCAATTTTCTCATAAAGATATAAGCTGTTATATTTTTTAAACAATAAAAACAGAAACAAATATATTTATGCATTACATTTACACAAGAGCCTGGGAGACAAGAGACGCATTTAGCCCTTGTTTCGATGCACTTCATAAAGGATTTGATCAAGTCCATATACATAAAGAATTTTTAAATGTGAAAGATCATGGAGAACAAACAGTTAAGTTCTACTTTTATTTCGTTAAAGTTCTTATGAGGGGAAGTATTTAACCTGACTGAGGTTAAGGTTCTTACTTTAACTTGAGCGGTACAGATTTACAGTGATGAAAACATTTGCTTTTATTCTAAGCTCTGATAAAGCTAAGAACTTTGGACGGTCCATAAAAATTTCTGAAATATGTAAAATCATGTAGAGCAGGCAATTAAGTGAGCAATACATCTAGTTTCAATATTTTACTTTTATTCTGTAATAGTTCAAATCAGTTGGAGTTTTTAACCTAATCGTGA
Organism: Bactrocera tryoni; assembly: GCF_016617805.1. NCBI lineage: Eukaryota > Metazoa > Arthropoda > Insecta > Diptera > Tephritidae > Bactrocera > Bactrocera tryoni. The sequence goes on along the minus strand of NC_052500.1, from coordinate 81,713,651 downwards.
CGCTTTGATAACTTCAACTTGATTGGGTCTCATATATACCATGTTGTTTAATAAGTTTTGCCATTTAATTAGAAAAACTCAATTTTTTGATTCAAAATACGCCTTATTATTCAGTATAATCTCCCTGAACATTAATACACTTGCTTCAGCGATCCTCGAATCTGTGGATCTCATCCCTGAAGTGAGAATCCGGAAGGTCGACAAAATACTCTTCAAAAGCCGTTATGAACTCTTCATTTGATGAAAAACGGTTGGCACGCATAGATTTTTTGAGTTCTGGAAACAAATGGAAGTCGCTGGGAGCAAAATCTGGTGAATACGGTGGATTCTGCAACAATTTGAACTTTAATTCATGGATTTTAGCCGTTGTCAAAATTCTCTTGTGACACGGTGCATTGTCCTGATGAAAAATAATTTTTTTATAGTAATCTACAAACAAAATTGCTCTCGCATCGCAAAATACTGATCCAATAACCTCCTTGGCCTTAAAATATCCTCCTTCACTGTCGTGGATCGTCTTCAAGGCATGTAAGACCACGATTAAATTCAGCAACCTATCTTTCTAATGTTCAAATTGTAGGTGAACAATCATTATTCACTTTTGACATTCGTTCGTGAATTTCTATTGGTGCTGCCTTCCAAAAGTAAGAATTTTATGACTGCACGATATTCAATTTTTTACATTATAAAAAAATACTTTGACACGGCGACACTAAAAGGCTTCTAAAGAAAGAATGAATTGGCAGATTGAAATGAAACTTCACATACATTCATATGAAGAGTGTACCACCAAAAAAAATTTTTGGGCTAGTAGCAACTTATCTTATACGACAAAACTTATTGAACAACCTGCTATCTATATATGTGGATTAATGGCTCGTTTCCCGAAAATAGCCAAAATCTTGAGTTAAACTTGAAGTAAAGTTTGAGTTAACTTTTCCTCCTATTTATTCTATTCTAGTGTTTATCTTAATTTTATTTGTTGAAGCCTATCCTGGCTCCCTTTTAGCAGATTAATTATATATATCTTTTTTAATTTCCTCAGAAGTTTGTGTAAACCTGACCAGGGTAACAAGCTATTAGCAGAGACAGTTCAGTTGAATAATATAGGCCCGTTTCAACTATAGCATGTTATGGCTATGAGTGTCTTTAATAACAGCTTTTAGAAAACAACAATTTTTTTGTAATTTGCCTGAATGAGACAAAGTGTCTACGAGCAAGAACGATGTTTTGTTAAAATGAAATAAAACATTCAGATTTGGTCAAAATGGTTTTTTTCACCACACCAAATAATTTTATGCCATTTAAGATTTGAACAAGATGTCTGTCACTAGGCCTCCATTTCCATATCCCCATCCGTTTACGCAAATTTCCAATGCCTCGGGGCAGCATTTCGGCTTTAATGCGATGCGCTGAATGTTGACTTCGAGCTGTACCTTTTATCGAAATGAACGAATCTTCAATATTTGCCCGCAATTTGTCCATATTAAGACATGAAACATTATTATTATTGATATTAACGGAATTTCCTGCCTCAGAAATAAGGTCCGATGATTCCCGTCATACCACAATCCTCACCAAACTGTCAAACTGCAAAGATGCAATGCGTTTCCGGAACCACACGATAATTTGATATTTATATAACGAGTTTTTCCAAAACGACGTTACACATTCAAATTGACACAAGAACTGAAGCCGCTTGCCCACCGAGATCGTCGTATGTTCGTGAATTGGGCTTAGCAACAACTTAAAAACGATCCGGACTTTCATCAAAAAATCATCTTCAGCGATGAGGCTCATTTCTGGCTGAATAGCTTCGTCAATAAGCAAAATATGCGTTATTCTCCAGGCAACAATCCACACGTACTCCATGAGTCACCATTACACCTCGAAAAAATTATGGTTTGGTGCGGTTTATGGGTTGGCGGCGTCATTGGGCCGCACTTCTCCCGTGATGATCAAGATAGGCACGTTACTGTGAATGGGAATCGCTACCGCTCAATTATAACCGCATATGGTCTATGCGATTAATGACTTTCCGTAAACAAACTTGACCGCCCTGAGCTTTGAAAATCACATCATGCCTATTGGTAGACGGTATGATGAGTTGAGTTATGCCTAGATATTTTTTTAATTTCTTTCTTATTGTAAACTCTTCCCAGAAAAGAGAATGAGAAACACTTAAATTCAGTTTGACAAATCGGTCTTAACCGCACCCTGCAAGAAAGTAAAAACAATGGAAATAATTGTAATGAACTTGAGTCACCGGTTAAGCAAATTCACCCAAATTCCCTCCAGAGCCATTTTAAATTTTACTTTGTACACAAATATTTCGGTTAAAGTGCAAAAATCAATAATGTTCGGCAACTGAGGCGTATAAAAATAGAATAATAGAGGTAAGGACAAGCACTGGCACGTTTCAAGTTTATTTGCAGCACTTAGGTGTTTAAAAATTCATTAAATTAATACTCCGCTCTTTAAATAAAATAACAATAACTCATTACAACACCACAATCTCCCCAATGATTGCTCTAGTGAGGGGTTAGCCCTAACAAGGGTGCTTAAGCGAAATTTTATATGCCACACAGGCTTCTAGCCGCCAAACATGCCAGGCAACAATAACTGTAAACACATTTGTATGTAAATTTAATACTTCATAATTTAACAACACACCAAGGAGTGTTTTGCCAGGTGCTTGCTTACTTATGTACACTTTCGAGAGAAGCGCGCATAAGTTATTATGGAAATGAAAGCAAGCCGTCAGTATAGCCTAATTTGGCAGCAGTACAAAAGACAAAGGAGTGATGCACGTCATTCATGCTTTAAGACATTAAAATTTGCTTTACGATAGAAGTTCGCGAGCTGCGAGTGGCGCACGTTTTGGCGAAACAAAAATTTGGTCGTGAAAATGGAAGCATAGAATGAGCAGAGTCCGCGCACACGATCTGAAATAAAGTCACGCAAGTTTTTGGCAAACAGAAGAGCTTAATTTCACTCAGCTGGAAGTCGAAACATTGTACCGCAGACAAGAGTGGGCTGCAAGAGGATGACAGCTTTTCCGCTTGCTGCCTTAATAACGGTACTTGCGACTTGACTTGTGAAACCGCAAATGAAATATGAAATACTGGCAGTGAAACAGCAACACACAAGCTTGGAGTGAGCGTAAAGAAAATATTACACAAAGCAAATTTAAATGAAGGAAATGAATGAGGCAAAAAGCAAACAAAAAAAGTGCGCACAAAGTTCAAACACAAATAAAATTGCATTACGTAAGATGAAAATAGAAAAGCGCGTGGCTGTAAAAAGCGAAATCAGAAATAAAGTGAAAAGTTTGAAATGAAAATACGTTCCTCACAACAAAGGAGCTATAAAATTTTGTAAAACTTGGCATTTGCTTTAAAAAAAAGAGCTCAAGAAAGCAACAGCGATCCATATTCAAACAAGCATACCTTCATAAGCAGAGTGACTTCACTGATGAGCTTTCACCCCCACCCTGCTCATAAGCTCACGCAACCAAACTCTGCTGTGTCCTTTGGTGTAAGACAATCAGTGCGCCATTGCGCTAATAAATTCATAAAAACATATGCGTGTGGTCATCTGGGGTGTATATGAGGGCTCTCTGTTGGCTGACACTTATATTTTTATGTCTTCATTACTTCACGCACTACAATTTTAGTATTTATACTGATGTGCAGATTTTACGGTACATTTAACCTTGCAGTACATTTTGACAGTTTTCACATTCTCACTTCGTGCCTTCCGTTTCATTCGACGCTTAATACATAGTTTCCATTCAGTTCATTTATGTATGTACATGTGTAATGATGATTGTAATGAAAATTTATGTGTAGGGTTTAGAGTTTGATTGCTTTATGTGAGCCCAATAAAGCATTTACATTGAAGAAATAATTAAGAATATAAATTGTTGCAAATAAATGGTTCCTTGTTATCTCTTTAGATAGTTTCATTAGATACCCTCATTAATTTTAAGTAGAGTTTTTTACTATACGCCTTTTATATTTCAGGATTTGACAACTCTAGGGCTGCTATCTAGCAACTCATAACGTTCTCGTGAAGTTTAACATTTTTGATATTATAAATACTTAAAACGGTTTGATATACGAGCGCTATTTGTGTTTTTTACAGTGACTTAAAATATTCATCTCGACCAATAAATATAATCTGTGTTTGAAACTATTGTTCTATTATCTGACTATTATGGTATTTTTTAAACTATCAACTCAGCGAAAACTTACAGTGACTTAAAATGTTCATCTCGACCAAAAAATGGAATTAATCCGTATTTGAAACTCTTCTCACATTACCAGACTATTATAGTATTTTTTAAACTGTTAACTCAGCGAAAACATACAGTGACTTAAAATATTCATCTTGATCAAAAAATGAAATTAAATCGTATTTGAAACCCTTCGCAAATTACCGGGCTACTGTAGTATTTTTTAAACCATTTGCTCAGCGAAAACATACAGTGACTTAAAGTGTTCATCTCGACCAACAAATGGAATTACATCATACTTTAAACATTATCTGACTAGTGTAATATTTTTTAAACCATTAAACCTCAGCGAAAACATACAGTGACTTAAAATGTTCATCTCGATTAAAAAATGGAATTAAATTGTATTTGAAACTCTTCTTACATAACCTAACCTAATACTATAATGTATTTTTTAACTGTTAACTCAACGAAAATGAAAGGTGCAGTGTTGTTCTGAAAATTTCCAAAAAAAAATCAATTGAACTAGAGATCAACATACTTTTTCATTAAATGACTTTAGTAAACTGTATCTCGTCTTTTATACGTGCGTTCGGGTTACCAAGAATGATGTTAGAAAGATGAAAAAAATTCTTAGACAAATTTTGTGATTGCCTGTCTCAATATTGTTTGAGCAAGCGTAAAAGAGGTGCACCGATCGATTACCCAGATACAAAACATTGTATAAAAAGTCGTTTGAAACTATTTAAATAATTCGACTGTGTGAAGTAAAAACATCCAGCTTCGACTAAGAAGAGTGCTGCTTCATCAGTACAGGCGATAGTAACTCGCCAGAAGCGCCAATAGTTTGCTTCTGAGGATCTTATGCATCCACCTTATTGAATGGACCTACCGCCAAAGCGAATGGCTTTGTAGGTGAAAAGTTCGTATCAAAAATAATAAGTTAAAATGAGAGTGACAATATGAGGGAATGTTACCGTACAAAACGATGAATATTTGACCTAAGTCGGTTCATTATAACTATGCCAAAGAAAAACCTAAATTAATTTATGAAATGAATGCAAAGGTAATGAATCTTTTTACTATTCCTAACATGCGAAGAATAAGCTTTAACTGCATGGAGCTGCAGACAAGTGTTATGTAGTCATCAAAACCCTTTAACCTTGTTGTGAGCTTAGTTTTCCATATTCAACCTTGAAAATTGTAAGTGGGTCCCGGTCAATGACTACTTCCCATCGGACTCCATCTCAAACATCATAATAGATCAACAGCAATTTATAGAATGTGTTAATTTAAATCAATAAATGCAAATCTTCATAGCCCTTGCTTGGAGGAGAATAGTATATTCTATAAAACCAAAAACTTTTCAGCAATGTCAGCAACTTGCTCAACAAACAGCCCAACCACTTTGTTCAACAGGCTTCCCGCCTTCATCTTACAACCTTACACCGTCGTAGCGTGCTAATAGCCTGAGGCTATGTGATTCAGAATTAATTTTCTTTCACTTAAGTATCTACAAACATATAAATTTTCTAATTGCGAGCGCGGCAGAGCAGCAAGAGCAACATTTCGACAGCTGTTCGACTGTTCGCTGCCCTGCTTGACGTTTGCAAATGTCATTATTGCGCAGCACTTGTCCTTATTAAATTTTATTCGCCACTTCCTCTTTCACTGACAACTGCTAATGGCTGCTTATTACTGTCGATGAGCAAGAGAATGCTAGAGGGAATTCGAGTGAAGGAAACACTTTTAGCTATTCGCAATTTCTACAGGAGAACAACCTTGTCATTCACTTTTTACTAAGCTCCACAGCAGCTTCTTCTGCCAGAATATCGATAATTTTATTATAAGCCACTAAGTGCCACGCTCCGTTTTATTTTATATTTTATTTTATTTCTTGGATTGCATGAATAGAATTGTAGAACTCACTGAAAAAACTCATTAACTGAGTTGTTGCATTTTTTTACATGCCATCTTTATGCCTTCATAACCGGGCACCCACCGTCACTTTATATAAATGCAAATACATCTGCCTGTATACGCGAATTAGTCCCTCTGTTTGTGAGATATCGAACTAAAATTGTGCATGAGTCCTTTTCTAGTCAAGAAGCTGCTCATTTGTCGAAACCGCCGATATCGGGTCACTATAGCGTATAGCTCCCATACAAACTGAATGATCAAAATCAAGTCCTTGTATGGAAAACTTTCTTACTTGACAAGATATTTTCACGAAATTTGGCACGGATGTATGCCCAAAGCAGTAAATATAAATTTTTTAGATCAGGCTAATATAGCATATTCAGTGTGCGACAAAACTACGGAATCTACCTTGTGGGTATTTAAATTAATAAAATCATAAAGTATGTTATAAATGATTTTATTTTTATAACTAGTTCATTCATTCTTCTTTTTGAATTAGTAAAAATTAATTAAATCAACTTATTAAAAAAAATATATAAAATTCAATATATGAAAAACTCCAAAAATCTGGTGCGACAAAACTAAAGCACGAAATGGTTTTATGATTGAAAAATTTATGTTTTCAATATTTGGTTGCGTATGCCTTATTTTTCAATACAGTAGCACATCGGCGATGCACTAGTACATTGTCTCCACCATGTTTCACCGCGCTTGTTTTATAACGTTGATTTAGGCGTTGTGTCTACGGTCTGCCTACCAGCTTCAGCCCAACTGAATCTTTGATATTAAATTTCGATTCGCCAGCAAAAAGTACAGTTTGCCATTTGATAATCGTCCAATTTATGTGCATCCTCACAAATTCCAGTCGCACCAGTCTGTTCTTTAAAGAAATATGCGGCTTTTTTGCACTCCTGTAGCATGAAAATCCCCCATGAACAGCTCGATGTTGTAGGACCTCTGTAATATATTTAACCGTGATTGTCTTACAATAGATGTTGCCGGTATAAAAGGGTAATTTTTTATTGCCCGAATGACCGCCTTATCCTCTCGTTCGGTTGTTTTCCGCGGCCTTCTACCTTTATGCGCCGTAACCAAAGAGCCTGATTTGCGAAATCGGCTAAATGTTCGGGAAACAATAGGATGATTTATTCCAAACTTTTTTGCAATAGTTCTCTTTTCTTAAAATTCTTAACAATTTTTTTTCTAAAACAAGTAAGGAAGGGCTAAGTTCGGGTGTCACCGAACATTTTATACTCTCGCATGATAAAGTGATAATCGAGATTTCATTATCCGTCATTTACATAGTTTTCAAATACCGTATTTGCGTAAAGTTTTATTCCGCTATCATCATTGGTTCCTAATGTATACATATATTATACAGAGAGGGCATCTGATGGAATTCAAAATAGCGTTATATTGGAAGAAGGCGTGGTTGTGAACCGATTTCACCCATATTTCGTTCATGTCATCAGCGTGTCAAGAAAATATTATATACCGAATTTCATTGAAATCGGTTGAGTAGTTCCTGAGATATGGTTTTTGGTCCATAAGTCCAATCGGAGCACTATAGCATATAGCTGCCCTACAAACTGAACAATCAAAATCAATTTTTTGTCTGTAAACTTTTTTGTTTAAGTTAAGTTGTTAAGGGTATTTATTACAATGTTTGTACAAGCGAAGTTAATATGTTTTCTTGTTATCATTTAAAAACCCCCAACAGCTGAGTTCTTACATTATTTGACCTCTCATCTTTTAATGTTGAAAGCAATCAAATCACAATTTCCTTACCGACACTCATCATTTACAGAAAGCCAAGACGTCGAGTGTTAAATGTCCAGCGGCCGGCACACTTAAATTTCGCTGGTTTATGATTAAACGCAAACATTTTCGTCGTCACCGCAAACGTGCTGCTGAACTTTTAAGAGGTCACATAATACTGCTAATGGCCTCATTTTCATAAGCATCTACTTTCTTACTTTTCTTAGTCAAATAATACTATTTTCGTATTTTTCAAACTTTTTCGTTTCATTTTTCGTATTCTTCAAATTTTTTCGTATTTTCTTCATTTTTTTGTGCAGCTAAATCATTTTCCGACATTAAGTGGCCAGCAAATAGCTTTATCGTTGTTGGCCGCACACTTTTCCTCGAAGCGTAGAAACGCAGAAGAAGGCAGATATGTATTTATGACGCACACTTGTTGCAAGTGCAAAGTGCAGCGTCTGCTGCTGGCGTCGCAAGTAGCGTTATTAACATAAATTGGCTATATGCAACTCAAGCGAAATTACTTTAAAACGATTTGATCTTAAAAAAAAATATTTGGTTTGCAGTGAACTTATTTTCTCTGACGTTTGCTCGCTTTACTTGCTGCCACAGTGAGTGTGCCATGCATGCATTGCATTTTTACTATTATTTTTCTTTCGATTATACCTCCTCCAAAACTCTTATCTAGTCTAAGCACACTTCATGTTGCAGCTATAATGCTCTATGTAGTATGGAAGTACATACGTATAGAAGTACATAGTAGATATCATGACACACATTTCTCATCTTACTTCCTTACTCTTTGCATGCGCTCGAGTTATTGTGCTACGCTCTCGCCTCACTTTTCCCAAACACACATTTGACCTTGTAATGTCAATTTGCGAAATCGGTAATTCAATTTCATTTGTATTGCTTTTTGCCTCATGTTTGTAGCTTGAGGGTGTGTGCGCCTGAAAGCATGCTGTTGCTCTCACGCCATTGTGCTGCTGGCACTTCAATCAGCTCCCTTTTCTTTTGTTACGTTGTACTTGAAAGTTAAAATTGCCAACGCCGTTGTCGTTGCTGCCATGCAATGTGGTTATAATAAAAGTTGCTTATAAATAAATTATAGTTGATTTTTATAGCAACTACAAATACATAAACCACTTGACTGAATAAGTTGTAAAGTTTAAGTAATGCAAAAGTTTATGCAAAATAGCTGCGAATTTTATGAGTTTTTGGTTTGAGTCAAGTGGGTATCTTGTAAATTCGATTTATTTTTATAAATCGTTAAATTTTTATATCGGGTTTAATATTTATGGAAAATTCAACAAGAATTGGGGGACATGAACATTAGCCGTAGATTCATGATTAGGTGATATATTATGGGAAAATTGCTATATTTATATATATTTCTATTGTTTGGTACCAGAATATTTGATATCTAATATCGAAATGATTTTTTCATACATTGTGCTCCAAGCAACATGTTACTCATACGCCCCCACAACCATTTCATAAATTTACGCCAAATCATGCTCGAAGCAAAATGTTACTCATACGCCACTACAACCAATTTATAATTTAACGCTAAATTGAGGAGATAAGGATAGAACCTCGGCTATAATACCATACAGGTGCATTACTTATAGCATAAAATTTAAAAAAAAAAAATTTTTTTTGATTTTCATGGGTATTTTTTATATGGCAGCTATAAGCTATAGTGGTCCGATCTGAACAATTTCTTCGAAGATGGTGCCGTTGCCTTGGACAACACTCCATGCTGAATTTCATGAAAATATCTCGAGAAAAGAAAAAGTTTTCCATACAAGAACTTGATTTTCATCGGTCAGATTGTATGGCAGCTATAAGCTATACTGGTCCGATCTGAACAATTTCTTCGAAGATTAAAACATTGCCTATTACAATAATACATGTACAATTTCATGCAAATATCTCGTCAAATAAAAAAGTTTTCCATACAAGCAGTTGCTTCCGATCGTTCAATTTGTATGACACCATTTGCTAAAGTGGTGTGATAGCGGTGGTTCCAATAAATAATCAGCTTCTTGGTGAGAAAAGAACGTATGCAGAATTTTAGATCGATATTTCGAATACTGAAAGATTTGTTCGCGTATATACAGATAGCCAGACAGACAGACACACAGACGGACCTGGCGAATTAGATTCAGCTCGACACACTGATCTTATTTATATGTATATATTTCATCCGACGTTCACTTCTTGGCAAACTTAATTACCCTATTCGGGGTATAAAAAAACGGTGAAATAGTTGAGAGTAGGTTAATGAGCTAAAACTTCGGTGTATACTGATATTTATAACAATAAGTCTGTACCACTTCAAAATCCCAATAAAAAATTCTACCATTCTTACATTTTTCAGCATCTCTATAGTCATATGTCCTCCAACAACAAATCACATACAAAAAAGCAGAAAGTAGTTCAAAGATCTGTTTAATATTTAAAAGAACACATATACACATATACATACGTATATACAAACAAAAATATCTGTAGCTATTCTCTCTATAATGTCGTTACCCCACTCGTTATATGCATCCGCACAAAGTCTCTCCCGTAAACTTTGAACACACTGGCTGCCATTTAAACCTCCCAAAACAGTTCAGAAATTCGTGTATGTATTGCACACAATGCCTGTGGGAAATTCAAAAATGTTGTTCTAACAAAACCTTCCGGCCACACTGCATGCAACAAACCGTGCAGAGGTCGCCAAACGGATTAGTATTTGACTATAACACACACAGGCATTTCATGTTATGTGCAAACGCTATTTGCTAACACATTTCTGGCGGCACTCAACTGGGAGCTCAAAGAGCTTAACAACTTAGCAAATGCGTGCGCAAATAGAAAATTTAACTGAAATTTTGTGCAAAATTGTTTTAAATTTCTTGTGGCTAGCAATAGTTGTGAAAACAATATAATTTCTCTATTAAAATTGCATAAATTGAATAACTGGCTGGTGCAACAAATCGCCCGTAAAATTGAGTGGCACTAAGTCACTGATGTTGGTACGAGTATAGTGTTTTGAAAATCGAATAAGTTTTGTTAATGATTTTTCTGTGATTTTTTTGATTTTGGGATTTTTTGTTAAATTTGTGATTAAATATAAAAAAATTACAGAATCGAATTAAATTTTCAAAAAATGTATTTGGATTTATTACATATTAGTAGGGTTTTGAAATAATACATTAAAAACAAATAAATAAAAAATTTAATTCCAAAAATTGGTTTGAAAAAAATTTTATTTAAAAAAAGTTCATATTTAAAAATTACAAATAAAATTTTTTGCAAAAAATCTCAGCCCTGAAAAATTGTTGGCAACAATTTTTTTTTGTTTTGTAATCCCGTAACTCTTAATTAATTTTTTTTATAATTGCAAATATCGAATTGAAATATTAAATTCCAAAAATTGGATTGAAAAACAATTAAACCCACGCACCGAATTGAAAAAAAAAGTTTACACTTAAATTTTTTTCAAAAAATCGCAATTGTGAAAAAAAATTTAGAACAAATTTCCATCTTTGCTTATAATGATCAATGATTGCTTTGATTTTGGGCTCGAAATATATTTTACAGAGAACTTACGGAGAGATGAAAATTTTCTATTCATTCTCTTATACTCTAGAAGTTCTCGTTTTCAATACTAATGAAATTAAATTTCATATTCCGTAAAGACATATTCTTTTAAAAAAATATGCTGGTGAAATTAGATGAACCAAGTAACCTCTCTTAATTATCGAAGGTATGAAAATGGTATAAAAATATCGAAAAACGATATTCAAAGTTATTTCAAATTGTTTGGAATGAGTTTATTCTAAATTCGTCTAAAACTAGTCAATATTTTAATAAAATGTTAAATATGAAATTTTTTTGAAGACAAAAATATTTGCACATTATATTATATGGAATCTACATTAAGCAATAATTTACAAAAAAATCGAAAGTTTGTATAATAAATTCAAAATGTTTGTACATATACGTACTTTTGCATTTTTAACCTTTTAAAGTTACTTTGCCGCTCTGTCCTACCAAACTTTGTGCTGAGCAAACTTTAACTGAAAATCCAAAAATTATTTTGTGCTATAAATTTTCCTACTCACTGCTACAGGCGGTTTTTCGTGTGGAAACAACTAATTTGAAGTTCATATGTACGTACTTCCCTCAAAATGACATTGTATACTTGAGTGTAGTGCATGAAAATATAAATAGTTATTTGTTTGGTGTCATAAAGTGTTATCTTTTCCCAATTGAAACAAATTTATCGAAATTAAAGAATTCAAATTTATTTCTAAGGGAACATGATATCAAATCAATTATGCTAATACTTTCACTCTTCTGCGAAATAACTCCACCATGCTCTCCCTCTTCAACATTTCTCACACACCACACTCCAACCAACTACCATCTCCACAAATTTGCCTGCCTGCGGAGACAAACATTCAAAGCAAATTCACTGATTTACATGAGATACACGCGGCAAATACGCCAACCGCCGTTTCCTGCTGTGATTGCTATCTGTGTTGACAAATTGCACTAAGCTCAAAAATCAATAGAGAGCTTTTAGCGCCCACCCACCAATACCGGGACCATTATTATAGTTCAGGCATATGAATTTTGGCAAAATGTACCCCACAGTCGCAAAACCAATTACTCAAAAGCAAAGCGGCACAGATGTGCTTGCCGAGGCAAATAATAACAGTATTATACTTGTACTTATATACATACATTGTGAGTATAATATATCTTGTGAGTATAATATATCTTGTGTAGCTGCTGAAGACTCTTCAGGTTTACGAGTATTTAATTGGCTGCTATAAAAAACTTGCGCAGAAACTTGCATGTGCTAGTATGTGCGAAAATCTTCTCATGGGAAAAACTTGTAGTGAAAGTTATTAAGCAAGCAGACTCCCTTGCGGTGTAAGAACTTTGTTTGCCGGTGGCAAAAATATATTTTACGTGCTAAAATGGTGAAAATTTTCATTGCAACCACAAAGTAAAATCATGATGAAAATTCTCGGTGGCTCAACGAAGGTATGGCACATACCTGCATATGAACACCTTGGACTTGTCTCCAAGCTATTTATGAAACGGTTACGAGGGGGCTGAACGGAAGGTTGTTGTAAGGAAATTAATCAAAGCAGCTGCATTATTTATGTACACCTACTACTAAGAAAGTTTGTATATGTGTATTCAAAAAGCCTTTGAGAATAAAAATGCAATACGAACTGTGTTTGATTCTGTAAAGATATGTCTATGTTCATGTAAGAAGAAGAAATTCCCTGCGAATCGGTGTTTGTTTTATGTTTATATCCTAAACAGGGTAAGAAAACGGTTGTGTCCCTATAAAATATATATGTATGTATATAAAAGAACAACAGAATGAGCTGAGTCGGTTTAGCCCCGTCCATCTGTCTGTATATATGCGAACTAATCCTTCAGTTTTTGAGATATCACTCTGAAATTTTGCACACATTTTTTTCTCAGCAAGAAGCTGCGCATTTGTCGGAACCGCCGATATCGGACCACTATAGCATATAGCTGTCATACAAATTGAACGATCGAAATCAAGTGCTTGTATGGAAAACTTTTTCGTTTCGCGAGATATTTTCACGAAATTTTGCATGGAGTGTTGTCCAAGGCAACGGCACAATCTTCGAAGAAATTGTCCAGATTGGACCACTATAGCTTATAGCTGCCATACAAACTGATCGATAAAAATCAAGTCCTTGTATGGAAAACTTTTTCATTTGGTGGGATAATTTGACGAAATTTTGTATGGAGTATTGTCCAAGGTAACGGCACAATCTCCGATCGAATTGGTCAGATCGGCCTATTGCAGCTTATACCCGCCATACAAACTGACCCAACAAAACCAAAATAAATATTTTTTAATACCTTTTTGTGCAATCAAAAATGCACCTGTAGAGGGTATATAGCGGCGGTGCAGCCGGAGTTAATTGTTTCTATTTTTATCGAGATTTTCACAAGTTAATTACATTTTTAATTCTTAACACTGAACATTACAATTTCCCTCTTTACTAAACAACAAAAAAGTAGTGAAATTTTGATTTAGAATGAAAATAGTCTTAATGAAAATTGAAGTTAATCTATTTAGGCCAAAACTGCATTAAGATATTGTTCTATACAATAAAGTGAAATAGAAAATACTTATTTTTAAAATACTACATTTCCAGCTACTTATATTAACTCTGCTCAACGTTCTTATTACTTTTACCCGTAATATCCTTACAATATCCTTTTTAATCCTTATACACACGCAATCTTGCACTCTCACTCAACGCGCACTTAACTTCATGCTAAACTCATGTGTGACAACAATCTAGCCTAATGAAAACAAATTACAGCAAACTCTCCGAGCTAAGTGAAAATGCAATTATCATTGAGATTAGCGTAAGCAAAAGTCCACCTCCGCCACCAAGTACAATTATTGCTTTATTATCACTTTACTGTTATTTTTCGCTATTGCAGCTTTCTTCGCACACGAAAATAAGGTCGTGTGGTTCTTAGCCAAATCAGCAACTTTTATTCGCTCCATTGTTTGTGTGTGAGCTCAGCATTTTTCTCACGCTATTGTTGTTGTTCACACATGAACTTTTCCAAGTACTAATATACGGCACGTCACTGCAATCAGTCGTAAACCAAATTACCTAATAATTCGCGGAGCACCACGTAAACACAAATGACTAGGAAAAGCTGTGCGAAATAATGTTGCGTATACGCAGTGGTGCGTTAGCATTTACGGCACCGCAAAGTGAGGGCATTACGGGTACGTGCGTATGTTCTATGCGCTGGTTTAATGGCATGTAAGTGTGTAAAGGGTAGTAAAGTAAACATGCATGACTGGGAGAAAGTGATTTTTTTTAGGGAGAGTCTGAACTCAAGTATCGTTTGAAAGTGAAATTTGGACTAGTGTCTAAACAAAGTTTTTTCCACATCGCCTACTAAATTTGGACTTCTATACAATCTTCAGTAATATTTTACCCGATATTTTTCGTTACAGGCTTCTTATATATTCCCAACAAAGAAGTTTCTAATGAACCTGACTATGTCCAATTTTAGGTCCAACGAGGTTTCTGACCATATTTAATACTGGTTTGGCTTATTGAGTTTAAAACACAGTTTTACACATAAATTAAGTTTGTAATTTTTCAAACTGTCGAAGTGTAATTCTTGAGATCAGCCGTAATAACCTAACCTAAACTGTCAAGCCGTAAAACCGAATTTATTATTATTCAGCGTATCGATTATCATTTCCGCTGTCTACTCACGCGCCTTTTGATAGCATGTGGTTATTTAATAGCCATGTCGTTCGCATATAACGACGTGGGTGTATTCAGATATGCATGTGTATCGGTAAAACTTCAAAATTTATTGCCAGGTGATATAATATATTTGCTTTATGATAACAAATGTTTAGTAATTTGAATTTAATTATCACCGCGCTATAATTTTCAACTCACACTCGTAAATATTTTAATATTTATTTAAGCTTGATTGAGTCAATAAGGTTTGTAGCTTGCATTGAAAGCTGTCAGCTGTCATTTATTTAAAGAGATTTAATTGATGTTTTTCTGCTTTCTCGATTTTGTTTCCGTTAAATAGCCGGATTGCCAGCTACTTTTTACTTAGGTATTTTTATTCTTGTCTTGCAAGTAATTGAAACCTTGTTGATGCGTGAACTTCTTTTCCCTTTACTCTTTGAGATATTTTATTTCGCTTTGCGTATCGCTTTGTTCTCATATTGTTTTTGCTCTCAATAATTCTTCCACCATTCAGTCAATGGCATCTCTTTTATTTCGCTGTAGTTTGAGTAGCAGCTGGATTTATATTTCAATGTTTATATGTCAGCGCTTTTTTAACTTTTCTTGAGTATTCCATTTAGACTACTACTACTACTAGATACAGAGGTTGCGAGTATTTGAAGTACTTTGTCTATCGTTTGGCATTAACTTGTCAATAATAAATATTTGCGCAGGATTACACGTTTGTGAAGTTCAATACTACGAATGGACTTGTGGAACGGATGATAGATTCAGCGAGATACTAATTATCTGTAATTGTAGTAGAAATTTGGGAACGACATTATACTTTAATGTAATAAATATGTTCTATGCCGGAGGAAAACTCGTATACAAAATATTCGTTGGAGAAAATTTTTGTCTACTAAATGAAGGGTGATCCAATTCGTTGCTCCCTACTTTTTTAAAGAAAAAACACAGAAATTTCCAATTTATTGGAGATTGCTTATTATCATTCGAAAGAACATTCTATGGCATTTATTTTTAGAAATTATCTCTTTCAAGTGGTGGCCAAGGCTATGTCTCAGATGGTCCACCCTTTGAGTCCAAATTTCGATGACTTGTTTAAGTATTGGCGAATAACACGTGTGATATTTTGCTGTTTGATGTTTCGAAGCGGGATTGTCTCCACAGACTTTAGACTTCACATATCCCTACAGGAAAAAGTCTAACGGTGTGATACCACATGATCTTGGTGGCCAATCGACCGGCCAAAAATCTATTGATTGATGCGAAGTGTGGTAAGTGGCGCCTTCTTGTTGAAATAGTCGGTTATCGGCCGGCATGATTTTTGAAGAAATATGAACCGATGACTCCGCCGGCCCACAAACCACACCAAACCGTTTTTTTTTCTAGATGAAATGGCAGCTCTTGAATCTCTTCAGGTTGCTCTTCGTTCCAAATGCGACAATTTCGTTTGCTTACATATCCATTGAGCAATAAATGTCGGATCTTCTTATCTCAATTTTTTTATTTCTAACCAAATTTCGTGCGCGAATGTTTAAAAAAGGTTACGATGATTCAGTTTTATAAAAAAACACATACCTATGGGTGGTACAAAGCCTTCAAAGACGGTCGAGAGATCGTTGAAGGCATACCTCTTCAACTGATAAAAATAAAAAAAAAGTAAAGTGTTAGAGTCCGGACTCGTGAGTCCGTTCCAATGATTTTGATGGATATTTTGTGTATAAAATGCGTTATTGCTCGACTCGTCCCGATAAAGCTGAATTTTTGTCTCTTTGGGCATGCTTGATCGTGCGAGTTCCGATCCTACATTCATAGAGAGCATTATAACTGCCGATAAGATCAGCAATCATTAGAATGGATGGAAAAAACGAGCTTAAACAATTTTCGATGTCCGTGGTTTGGTCCATCATAAACTTGAGAACATCAGTCGAAAACGGCCGGAAGTGGAACGAACAATTCATGGATTTTACATGATGATAGGGCACCATCGCATCGAGCAACTATTGTAAGCGGCAGCACAGCTGCACAAACTTTAACCTGCTTAAGTCTTCTTGATTTTCACGTGGTCTTTAATCCGCAAATATTTTGCGCTGCGCTTGTTTAGCAACTGACCATATTAAGGCCATTTTTGGTCATATTTCGAACCTGAGGATATACATATGTGTACCAGTTGTATGGGGTTTTCAGTATGTTCCATTTGGTGAGCTATGGTTCTAGAGCAGGCAATTGCGTTTGCATTTTCCTTAAAGCGGCAGAATAATTACTACTCTCCGCCAGCAATGCACTGTCATGCGCATAGGTTGTCGTCATTATCTAGCCATAGTTAATTACTGGGAGCTCAGCTTTGTAAAGAATGTAGAGCACAGACGTAAGAACGCTGTCCTTTAGGTACACCAGCTAGTATGGCCCTCAGATTCGCATAAGTATCCCGACAGCTGTGGTAAAACGTCCGATTATGCTAGTATGACATTAGCAGCAGGTACTAAGGTATGGGCAGATGTTCCTTTAAGTTGTATAAAAGAGCATCCGTTAATGACGATAAGATCGAAAAAGTTGAAAAAGGACAGTGCTTAGCTCCAGGGCCAAACGTGCATATGCCAAAGTGCAGTTACTGGTGGGAATAAAAGTTCAGGTAATCCAACGATCTGAAGCATGCCAACTCATGCTATTAGCTGAATAACGAAAACACGTGTTGTCAGCCAAAATCGTAGTACTACCCACCGGCTCATCCTATGCGAGCCGTTGATGTCTCTAATTAAAGCGTTGGCATTAGCTCAGGAACCTATTTTTTAGGCAACAATAAAAATTTGTATAGAAATACTTAAAAAATTGTGTTAGTTTTTATCAATCTGGGTTATACGAGTATTTGATCTGATGCCAATCATAATGATCGTAAGGTGTGTTACTTGGCTAAAATAACCCTAAATGTAGGCAACATTTTTCGCCATATGTTGGCTGGAGTTAATAATACTGAACATCGGGTAATAGTGAATTAGTTATTACCTTCAGCAAATTAAATATGAGCAAGAAAATACAAATATTAAAGGGAAAGTAAATATTTAAGTTGAACAAATCTTAAATTCTCTAAATTAAACACACACATTTCACTTTAGTTTAATTTGTGTACATTGAACTCATTGACCTTGTTAAAAGTGCCAGTGCACTCAAGCGTGTCTATGCTGCAGGCTTTTTATATTCGCATAAAGAAATAATATGTGCCAAGTCGAGAGGCCTGCCTGCATTCATAATGTGTCGACTGCTCACAACCAGTGAATGTACACAGGAAGTAGGCATAATAGGGTGGTCCGTTTTCTGCTTCTGTGAATTAGAACATTAAATGAGACAGCTAAGACAATCACGTGTCAAAAAGCTTTTTCTGTGAAAGAATGATGGAGGCTTGACTTTTGGCTTGAGAAAGGTAGACTGAAAAGTATTTATTCTGGTGTAGTCCACACATAACTTACTGACTATTAACTTCCTCATTTTTAAAGAGCCCTGAGAGCATTTTTTTATCTACTTAAAGTCTAAAATATTTTGCTTTGTAAATACATTTCATATTCTATTTATCAACTCTCGACTTCATAATCTTTCCACCGGCTGTCATGTGCATGCTCTGCACAACTAATGTGCGAGCAACAATAAAGAAAAGCACACATATTAGCTATTTTCCGCTGCTTCATAAGCCCCAACTTGTCATGTGTGAAATGCTTCTTTTTTCCATTTCATTCTCACATTGCGCTGGCAGTTAATTACATTTGTGCTGACTCAGCATAGCTCTGCCACTTCGCCGCCATTTTCCCAGCGCACGCCATTGTGCCACGCCACATTGCAGCACATTTCACTTCTAAAGTCAGCGCACGGCGCTAAAATCGCGTTTAATTGAATGTTTTCATGTGCAATTATGAGGTGGTGGCAACAAATTATGAGTCCTTTTGACTTCGTCCGTTTAGTGCACGCACTTCGAGCCAAATATGCGCTTTGCTAGTTTACAGTTTAGCGCGTTAAGTGTCACCAAAGTCGATGCGGGTCACGAAATAACATGACACTGCAGCTGGCGGTTAATCGGCGTTGAAATTATCCAACCACGCAAATGGGAAATGACGTTGGGGCGATGGAGCGCAGGAGAAGCGAAGGATATGTGGGTGTTTTCGTATTTTTCGTAAAAATTTCATTTCATCGATGGTGGTAGTAGGTTCATTGTAGGATAAAACGAATGGGTCAATGATGCTGAGAAGATCAAAAGCCCAAAGGACGTTGAGAGCTTATGAACTTAATTTTGTTCCAGAAAACATGACTCTAATTTTAGTTGCGCTTAAACTTTTATTTTCCTTCACCGTGCCTCTTTATCACATTCCAAGGACGAATTTATAAAAAACTAAAATTTCGTGTGCGGAATCGTTGCGAATGTTGGGAAAGGCCTACGAGTGGTAAAAAGCCTTCAAATGTTGGGAAAGGTCTACGAGTGGTAAAAAGCCTTCAAATGCAGTCGAGAGATCGTTGAAGACATGCCTCGTTCTGGACGACCTTCGACCTCTTCAACTGATGAAAATATTAATAAAGTGAAGATGGTGCTTGAAAATCGTCAGGCAAGTGTTAGAGAGATGGGAAGAGAGCTCGACATCTCTCACGAGTCCGTTCGAATGATTTTGGGTATGAAACGCGATCTTACTCGACTCATCCGAATAAAGCTGAATTTTTTTCAAAAAGAGTACCGTAAACAGGTCTCTTTGGACATACTTGATCGTAGGTATACCGATCCCACATTCACGGAGAGCATTATAACTGCCGGTGAGACATGGATTTATGAGTTTGAAATGCAAATAAGTCTGCAATCATCCGAATGGAACCCGTTGTCAGACGATCGGAGATAAAACAAAATTCGCTGAAGTTATCCCAAAAAGTGCTTATAAAAATTTTTTCGAGTACTGGAAAAATCGTTGTCATAAGGGTATTACATATGGTGGGGATTACTTGGAAAGTGACAATATACTAAACTGTGATGATTAATTAAATATTAGGTGTTTTAATATATTTACAATTTCGGGGTACTTTTTGGTCACAATGCAGATCTGAACAGCTTAACAGCCTTATTAGCGCATAAAAAGGATTTTCCTAAACTTCAAAAAGAGAGTTTTTTCATATAAAAAAAATTTATGAAAAGCGATATACCATCTGATCAAAATTGACCCGGAATGACAAAAAGTATATTTTCACAAATTTTATTACAAATCTTCAAAAAATTGGGGAAAAAATTTTAACAATTCGGCTTGTTCGCGATGCAGTCCAGGCCGGGTTACATTTAATTAGGTGGCACTTCTAATTAAAATATAATATATGTACATACATGTGTATATGAAGGCCAACGAAAATCCAAAGTTCTAATTTTTTTTCATTTACTATTAAACTCAGCGCATATCTACCTTCTACATCAAAAATTCAATCTTTTTCACATTTAATACTTTTCTTAACATTTAAAATTTATTTCATATTCCTGCTTTCATATTTATGTAAGCCTCAAATTAAATTGTCATATTCAATTCTTTGCAGAGATAACATCCAACAGCCAAATTTTATTATTCTACCCATGCCCAAAACCGTTATCTTTATCACTTCTCATTGTCCGACCGACCTTATGTCCGTTCTGGACGCCAACCCTTGGCGCCTTTGCCACCACATTATTATTAATTATTTAAGCCGCCAACCCGTCATTAATTATTTCGTGCTGTTCACAACAATTAATTGCCACAACTGTCGCTTTGTTTATTTATAACGAATGCTATACACAAATAAATATTTATTTATGCGGGCTGGGGTCATGGGCAAGTACACGCCACTTGGCGTTGAAATTAATGTTTAAAGTGAAATTTTCAGTTGGAGTGGATGCAAAAAATGTATATTGCTGCTAAGTGCTTAATACTTTTGAGCTTCAAAAATTAGCCCGACAAAATTGGCGCAAAAACCAAGAAGTGACACCATGGCGTATACGCGACATTCCAGTAATTAGCTTTTTTGCATGTTTTGCACATAAAACACGTAGATAAATACATATTTATACACATAGATAAAGACATATGTACTTATACACATATACATACATATATGATTCATAAAATGCTCGACTACATCATTTCAGCGATTCAAATGCAAATTTTCCTCCAGCTGACAGCTGTGCAATTTGTTGCTGAGGCAGCAGACTATGCGCGTATTGTCCGCACTGATTAAGTTCATAATAATTTTAGTAGCGCTTGAAAGTGTCGTTTTGCCGCTGTTATGCGCTGATTCGGATTTTTTTTACTTTGCAGCTTTAGTACTTGTTTATCCATTTCTCTTCCTTTTGTTTACTTTATCAGTTTAGCCGCATGCTTCAAGTGCAATTCACAGTTCGGTGAGCATATTTCTTTTCATTTATCTCGAAAATAATATTTTAGAATCCCGAAAATTCGGGATTTGGAAGAGCTTATTAAAATGTTACAAATAAGCATTCTGCATTTTTTATGCAAGATAGAGGAGGGTAATACTCTCGGAATCCCGTGTCAAACATTTTAGGATCCCGATTAAAAAATTAATTTTAAGCTTTAATATTAATCGTCCTCAACTACATTTCGATTTCGTTGTAAGAAAGTTAATATTTTCGGGATCCCGAAATTAATATTTTCGAATCCCGAAAATTCGGGATTGAGAATAGCTTATTAAAATGTTACAAATAAGTATTCTACATTTTTTATGCAAAGATAGTAATACTCTCGGGATCCCGTGACGAACATTTTAGAATCCCGATTGAAAAGTAACCTTAAGCTTTAATAATAATCGTTCTCAACTACATACGAACGTTTCAATTTCGTTGCAAGAAGTATTACCTTTCGGCATCAAGAAACTAATATTTTAGAATCCCGAAATTTTTTATTGCGAAGAGAGTAAACTTTCGAGATCCCAAAACATATATTTCCATGTGAGAAAGGCAATCGATTCCCAAGATTAATATTACAGAGTACCGATATTTCGGGATTAATAAAAACAAAGGAATACACTCAGGATCGGGAGATTAATATTACAGAATCCCGAAATTTCGAGCTATGCCCGAAGGTCCTATAAGTAAATTCTACTGCAGCCAGTAGTCGACCCGCCAATTTTGCTGAGCAGCTTTCAGGGAATAGGTCTATAGGTGGTAGGTTTAGTACCAGTTCAAGAGCTGTCGTTGGATTTGGTCTTAAAGCTCTCATTATGCACAGTGCAGCGAGCCTCTGAACCCTTTCCTTTGGCTTCCATTAGGTTGATTTCCATACGCCTGTCCATCATACTACTACCGTAGAGCAGAATTGGCCAAACAGTAGTTATGTAGCACCAGTGCATGAGCGAGGTAGAGAGCCACCAGGGTGTGCTGGCTTTCCTCACTCTTTCTTCCACATTGTGCCCCCACAGCAGTTTTCTTTTCAGACTACCCCAAGGTACTTGGTCCGGTCCTTGAGAGAAAGTTGTGTACCATTTATAGAAGGGAACCTCCATAGAGGAATTTTGTGCTTTCTTGTGAACAAAAGCCGTTCCGTTTTCTCCGAGTACAACCCCAGACCCGCTTGTGATGCCCCCCTTGGAGAGTTCCTCTACAGACTTCCTTATATAAATATAATTTTAAAATAACCGTATATCGGGAAAACTTAACCTCATTTAAATGCTCTTTTTATAACGATATATCCTGCTATATCCATATTTATTTTATAATTTGTAAGTATTACTATCTTTCTCTAGCATACGAAAACGTCTACCAGCCAAACATTTCCATCAACTTATACATTTTCCTTCTACAAATACAATTTTACGCTTTCTATTATTTCAATTTTTTTTAATTAATTTTATTTTTCCTCCCTTTCAACTTTTATGAATGGATACCTTTGTGCACAAACAAACACAATCACAATACGATCATTATTTTAATAACGACAACATCAACAACACCAAAAACTAAATCGATTTGCCTTATCCTGCTGCCGTTGATGACAACTTGGCTGACAATACAATAACGACGTCACAAATGAAATAATTTGATTAAACTTCAAAATGAACGTAACAAACACACGCACGCGTTTCTCCCCCACCCACACACACACACGGCATGGCATACTTGAACCATATACAGGCAAACTTGCAGCAACACAATGGCGCACACGCTTCGGCCGCCCCTCGCAGGTGCCGCGACTGGGCGAAGTTGATCCCACAGGCCGTTATTGCGCCTTTCCTGAGGATTGGCTTAAACAAAGAGCGGGTAAAAATCACAAAGAAAACTAACCATAACACATAAGCCGCGCACTAACACACGTTTCGTTTGAATTTTTGCAAAAATTTTAGTTAAATTTGAAATGTTTTCTTAAAATTTTTGAAAAAATCTTTCAAAGTTTTATATCACTCTTTTTTATTTTAATTAATAATTCTTGCATTTTACTTCACTGTATTTCACTAATTTAGCGGCCAAGGCTCCACCTCCCACAATGGCAGATTTGCGGCGAAGTGAGTATTTGTTGTTCTTTTATTTTGAAAATTCACTCATATTTTCATATCTTTACAGTTTGCATAGTGAACGCGGTGCCATTCATCGCTTTTGGCTTTCTGGACAATTTCGTCATGATAGTTGCGGTAAATGTTTTACTTGATCATTTTCTTTACCAAATGTCAAACAAAAATAATAATAGTTTTCTGCATGGAAATAATATATGTATGTATTTTTTGAGCATAAATGTTTTAGTGGCAGAAAATATTCTCAAATGATCTCACTCACGCAATATTTTTCCTCCACTTCATAATTATTCCACTGAATTCTCTCATATGCAGGGCGACTCAATCGAAAGCATATTTGGCGCCTTCATGTGCATCTCAACGATGGCCGCCGCTGGTCTCGGCAACACGGTGAGCGACATACTCGGCATCGGTTCGGCGTACTATGTGGAACGTGGTTGCGAAATGATGGGCTTCCGCCTACCCGACTTGACGCCAGTTCAAATGGAAATGAAATCCAGTCGGCACTCAGCCAATTTGGTAAGAAAAATCGTTAAAGTGTCACAAAGTGCTTCAAAATTTTTACTTTTCATATTTTTCTTTTTTTTAGGGTCGCATTGTTGGCATAACAATTGGTTGTCTCTTAGGTATGGTTCCTCTGCTCTTTATGAAGAAGAAAGATCCAAGTGAAGTTGCGGCTGCAAAACCCGAAAACTGTTAAGGCTCCAAATTCTTCGCTTACATTTTTTTTAATTTCCGTTCCAAAATTATATTAAGTTTAAATATACATACGTATGTATATATATGTAGATATGTGCTTTATTATTTTCGCATAAAATCGATATAAGATGATTTTTTTTAAATAATTTTAAAGGTTAGAATTGATTTTAGCAATTGGTGTGACTCAGGCTCAGATGCAATAAATGGAAGAAGACTACACATATGTCACAAGTACATACATATTGTACATATATATTTAATTATGTCAACGAAAAATAGTTCAATAACATTAAAATACTGATTTTAATTTTAATTATACATTTTATTTTTAAATTTGTATACGTAAATGTATATGGTATATGTATGTATTTAGGTGTATGAATTTTTTTACGATTATTATGTGCGAGTGACTTTTTGTCTAATATCCTTTTTTTAACAATTTTGTTTTCAAATTTTAAGCGAAAATATATGTGTTATTTTTAAGAAGTATTCTATATTCGCCTTTTTTTATTTTTCTTTGATTAGTAGGTAAGCTCGTACTTTATTAAAATACATTTATTTGGTTTTTTGACAGTTGCTTTTGTTTTTTTTTATTGTATTTTATTACCATATTCTATCCTTCCTTGGTTAACCCCACTTTTTCGCTTTTAAATTAAAGCAAAACGAACTTTACTGCTTCTCTCTGATATAAAGAACAAAATCTTCTCACAAAAACCTTTAAAAGTTCGTAGCCATACTAAAACGTCAGGTATCATGGAATGATACTTCAAGAGTTATATCACTTTTGATTTAGAATAGATCGATCTGGCTGCACTTCGAGTATCATGGCATGATATTTAAAGAGGTATATCACTTCTGTTTTTGAATATATCAATCTGGCTATACTTGTCTATATGTCTAAGCATATGAAATTCACACTAACGACGTGACTCAAAAATCACAAATTCTCCGGCACATTTCAATCTTCTCATTTAATAACTCATTTGCCAATTAACTATTCAATCAACTAACTATATGCCTTACACTAATCACACGTGTACCTTCAACTTATGTATCGCTTTTTTAGAAAAATAAATTTAACACTAATTAAAATGTGTATTATCTACCGAAAGTATTAACTAAATTGTTGTATACAGCCAGAAAAAAAGGGCTTAAGCCTGGCTAAAAAAATATATGTATACTTATAAGTAAAAAAATAAAATAGTATATACTATCCTAGAGCAAGATATGCTAAATATAGAGAAATATTTAGAAACCATTAAAAAATTCACTCAAAAGTATTAGTTTTAAGCACTTGGAAAGTTCTAGTTTATTAAACTTAAAAATCTATTTATTTTCTGTCTTCCAAACATATAATATATTATTAGTTATAGTGCACAGTAAGCAATTTAAATTTTATAGGTTAAGACTAGTTTCAACTTGCAGACTCTTAGAATTGTGCTAAAAATTGCTTTGTTGTAGTTGGAATGCGTTAAAAATTCGGCTGTTGTCTAAGAAATCTTCTTCATAGAAAAATAATATTCTAGTAATTCTTGTCTTTGACACTTTTTAAGGTTATAATAGAATTCTAAATAAAATAAAAGTCAAAAAGATTTGAAAACTGCCAACTGTATAGCTTAAAGTGGAAACAATTCTCAAACAAACATGAAAATGTATACCTAAAACCTGCCCTTTATTAATTAATAGGGAACTCAAGTCAGCCCGTCCTAATTAATATTTCAGTACAGCTTCAAATGTAAATTTCACACTCAATACTTGCATATACTATATGTGTGTATTTATTTAATAATACGAAAATATATACAAATAAAATTTAGAATTGCTCAAATGCAGTATTATCCAAACATGGGAAAGCAAGTACCATGAAATTAAAAGACACCAATCATTGAGGTTAGAAATCTGAAGTAAGCAATAGCCGAATATAAAATTACATAACAGTAAGTGCGTATGTTACTTTAGTAGGAATATTAAATTGAGCTTTATAAATGGCAAAAAAACCATAATAACTTTAATAAACTGTTAGTTTATGTGTATACAAGTAGTGAACAGCAAAAATTCAAAACCCAAAAAACATGATAGAAAACAGGCTTAAATTTAGTAGTGAAAAAAGTAGTTAAAATAATTCAAAAATAAAATGTGTGCATACAAAAAAAGAATTAAGAAATATTTCATTTCATTTTACTCGTAGGAATGTCAGGCATACCCCTTAACTATAAGCAAGTACAATTTGACAGACATACCCCTTAAATCTACATAAACAAATCAAATTACAAAATTAACACTCACTTTCGATTGTTTTCGCAGCGAAAATTATAATTATATTTATAATTTACATGCATACTCTTAAAACCACATGTTTATGCTAACATAATAACTGCTGAATAAAAATGTAAAAAATTTACAAAAACTTACATAATAATTAGAATTTTATAGCAGTAGCTGTCTGCTTAATTATTATTATTTTTATTTTTATTTAGGAAGGTATGTAGCTTACTACAAAAACTATAATCAGAACACGAGATGGAATAGGTAACAGTTACTTTGCTGTGCTCACTATCAGCTGTATAGTTTGTGAAAATCCTGACGCAGTTTAGAATAGATGTTTTTCAACTGCTGCAGCTCCATCGAATATGCAGCTGCGCCGCTATCATTGCTTGTCATGCTCTCATCATGCGCGGACGCTTGCAGAAGCGCATTTGTGCATTGCGTTAATTCACATTGAAGTTGCTGAAAGTCGAAATATGTATGTATAAATAATTTCAGAGAGGTATTTAGAATAAATGTTTACCATAAGACTTTGTCGTCTTTCGCTGGCATCAACTTCATCACGATTCGCTAGCAATTCTGGCATGTTATTTAACAAATGAAGCTTGAGATAACATAATGCTACTGGATCCATACTTTCCAAAATTATATACTTCTCTGCGGGCATATGTGTAATTTTGATGGCTGTTGACATAAAGTAACATTCAATGCTTTGTGCTACCACATTAGGCACATTGACGCACTTGGCAATACTGTTGAAAGGACAAGTGGAAGGCAGGTGCAAGGTATGTTTCAATATATGCTCTCCTTGCTGTGCTTCATCCACTTTTGCTTTTTTGTCTTTTTTCCGCATTTGATTAAGGAAATTCGCTATTAACTTTTGAATATCATAGTTGTTGCAAATAGTCACACAACGTTTATAGCTAGTAAAGAGTTCAGCATAAGTAGCACCATTTATTTCCAAATCAATGGGCAACGACACCGCCACAAAATCGGCCTCCAAGCACACAAGCGTGTACAATTTGATCTCAAACTCTGCTAGCAGCGTCTTTTCAGTCCGCTTTAAGGGTATTACAATGCATAATTGCTGCTCTAGTAGCGTATTGGGTATGTGTAGCATATAGCTCTCACTGCAGTCAACATTTATAAATAAATGCCAAAGGCTGTCACCGCCGTGCAATACATCGTCCTTGTTGATTTGCATATATATAAGTGCCACATAACTGTCATGATGTAGTTGGTAATAATTATTTGCATACATTATAATCACATCTGGCTGGAATGCCGTTGGCAATTGCACACTGTAAACCAGACGCGCTTTCGCGATGTACCGATATAGGTGACGATTTGAGGCAACGGCAAGCAATTGTTGCTTTACACATTCTTGTTCAACAGCTGCATGCATTTGTTTCGGTAACTGTGTCAATTCGTCTACTAGTTCCCCGCGTGCGAGTAGACGCGACAATCGAGCTGGTGTCAACTCGTACAACTTTTGAAAATTCTCATATTCCGTATTTATCGCTTCCGAAAAGCTTCCACTTACATTGGACGCTTTGGCGTTGACTGTTGGTTCAAAAGTAATTTTATAAAATATATTATTGCAACTTAAACAAATCAACTGTCGCTGAGTCTCTACCCAAGTACATGCTACCATGCCAGGTATGACTTTGTAGGTCTCTTGCACACGACAACAGTCCGTTTCGGCATTATAGCTGAAATGCAGTTGTGCCACCTGTTCTTCGTCTGTAAAGTAGAAGCAGCGTGTGCTGGCTGCATACACTTGGTGACTATATTGTGAACCAGTGTGATGTTGCATGCGTCGCAAGCCACAAATTATCCGTGAATAATACCAGATATCAATGGTACCACATTGCAGAAAAATAAGACAGCGTTGCTCAACACAGTCTATTTGCACAGAATCAACATTGGTAGCGTAAGTACAGAGCAACTGTATGTTATATTCGCAACTAGTATTTTTATCATTATCATCGTCATTATGCTCGGCTGGGGCTAAAACAAAATAAAACATTATCGATCAAATATTAATCGCTTTCCAATGCGTCATAACAAGTACCTACAATCAATGCAAATACGTTACTGGATACCGTAAATATGTGTAGCCATTGTCCGACTTCTAAATCTACTTCCTCCATAAGTACACACTTTAGAAAATTTAAATTATCTTCCGTAACTTGTTGAGATACTAGTGTGTAACGTTCATCCTCCCATGAACAGTTGAATATATTTCTGTCATCAAATGTAATATCACAACGCTGCAATAATGCGGGTGCATTACGTCCTATGTCTGGCACATCTCGATACATCTCTAACACAAGCGCCTTCTCTGTTGCTAGATAACGTATGCAACTAAATCCCGTTGGTGGCGCCAAAGCCATGCAACGCACTCCACCGCCAGTGTCATTGAGCCAGTCAACTGCATGCATAGATTTCACTGAACTGAAATAGTATACATGTCCACTTCGCATAAGCAGCAAGGCATTCAATTCGAGTATGAACATGTCGTTTACTATTTCTCCTGAAGGCATTGGCAAACGCACTTTTGTCAAACTAATTTTCTTCGTTCGCTTTGAGCGTTTGAATACAAAATTTAGCAGATATTCTTCATTCCACGTTACAAATACTGTTTTCCCAGCATCGGTGCCGTGATTTGTAAAACCAAGTGGCTGGAAGAGCGTGTCATCATCTATAGACCAAAGTAGTTTCTCGAATTCTTTATCTTCCTTTTCATCAGAAACATATTCACTCTGTTCATCTATGTCCATCGCTTCCACGGGATCCAAGGTAGTTACCGACATTGATGTGCTCCCACATGTTGGCACTTTAAAATCACTCATAACTTAAAGAACTTTGGAATACCTTCAGACGTAATTTGAAATCGTACATTTGTTTACTAATTTTCGCGGTAGGTCGAGAAATGTCAAAATTCCCTATGTCTGAATTAACAACAACAATTTTAGTTCGACCACATTCTGAATAAATTTCTTTTTGGAATAGATTAGAATACAGTGGACTAGATCGATTTACAAATTTACATAAAATTACTTATGTGTACTAAAAACAAATTAAAGCATTGTTTTGGTCTTATAAATTCATATTAAATACACATATTTAAATAAAAACAATTTTTTAAAATTCGCATTGCACTTTGTGCAACCCTGGCAGAACCAACGAATTTTACAAACATTTCCGAACCATTCCGCTGAATCAAGGCATGTGAAACGAAATAAGTCATTCACAATCGTGTAGAATTTACCACACGGTGTTGTGAAAGTTTTTTGTTTTGATTTGTAAAGCATTATCTGTAAAATAATTCAACTTTAACTTCAATTTTTGCATTAAATTTTTTGTTTGTTAATTGGTACGCACAAATTTGTAGTGTAATTTTGTATCAAACAAAATACGAGAACTATCATTATTAAACGACGTAGTAAAAATGGCTTTTGGGCGTAGCGCCAGAAAGCGCAAAGACAATGGTGGCTCACACTCCACTACCACAAAGGCGAGTCAGGTAAAAAATGCAAATTAGTGACATGTGTAAGTAAGATTATAAAGGTTCGAATTTGCAGGTGATGCCTCATGGCGAATACATCGATCGTATACGGAAATCACTTTACTTCGGTGATGATACACTCGACGAGGAAATGGAAATGTCCCGTCCACTCGCCGAATATGCTTCCGAATTATTTTCCGCACCTCATAAGGGTCACTCTCTAAAACGTTTGACTAAAGTTGCTGCTGGTAGTGTACATGCTTCTCCCTGTTCACTCATAATGGCTTTAATATATTTGGATCGTTTGAATGTGGCTGATCCTATGTACGTACTGCGCATAACACCACAAGAGCTTTTTATTGTATCAATGGTAAGAACATATATTCAAAAGCAATGGGTTGAGAAGTTTTTGTTTTTAAATTAATGGTGTGAGTCATTACGCAAGACATGTTGACAACCTGTTGAGTAGCCGCAATGTCTACTTTGTTATTGCAACAAGATTCCCCAACTTTCAGATTATTTTGTCTCTTTTCATTTGTTCCTTTAAAAATTTATATACATGTATATGTATAAATTTATAAGCTGAAGGTCATTTTGAAAAAAATCCTAACCACATTCAAAGCCTCAGTCAAACACTCAAATTTTATAATTTATAAACTGATGTTAGTTGATTTCTTTAACGATAAACCGCTTGACAACATATTCTTATCAAATTTATAAATTGAATGCGCTTATAAAAATATTTGTTTTTGTGTTTATGTCATTAAAATTGATAGGCTGAAAAACAAAACTGATAAACTAATTGGAATATGCATATTTATGATTATTTTTAGAGCGGTGTTATCTGTTTTGCATTTTTTAATTATTTTCTTATTTATGGTTGTCGCTTTTGTTTAGTTTACCATAAAAATATTCTTGGTTAGATTTATTTATGGGATACATGTCACGTATTATTGTAGTTGTAATCTAGATATCTTTATAACCTATGAAGTATCATTATATATTTACTTATAACCTACAGATGATTTCGACAAAATTCTATGCTGGTCATGATGAGGAAATCTATTTGAGTGATTGGGCTGAAGATGGGCATATGACTGAGAAAAGACTGAAGAAATTAGAGTTGGAATTTTTGTGTGCTATAGTAAGTATAAATAACTGTTATATGTAAGGTATATATTCTTAAAAAAATTTTCATTGCCACAAATAGGAATGGAATATTTACATATCGAATGAGGAGTTCTTCAATAAATTGAGTAGCATTGAGAAGCATCTCGCACGGCGTGAAGGATTGCGGCGTGGTTGGCTGACATACACTGAATTAAGACAAATGTTACCATCGTTTACATTGGCGAAATTCATACTAAATAATATTGCTGTAATGGCTATTAGTTATGCGGCAAGTGTTATAACTATAGCTGGTGCCTTCTTTGTGGCTAGCCAAATTCCTGGAACTTCACTATATCGTAAGGCTGTGTCTACAGTAGTGAGTGATGATATTATAGTACAACAACCACCACCACCCATTGTTGATTATGCTACTACACAATTAAATGCTCAACAACGTCAAAGGCGCACTAATAAAACAGAAATGACAACAACGTCAACAGATCTACAAGCCACAGCTCTAGATAGTGAAAACGTATTCAATGCTTCATGCTCAGCTTTAAATGTGGAAGAAGAACTTTTGAAGTTGGAGTGCCAGTATAGGTTGGAAGCACAACGTGAGGCTGTACGTCAACGTCAACATGAAATTGAGAGTGCCACACGCCTGACATTGCCCGATGCAACGCAACACATCGTGAGTGGAAACAAGAAATCGAAGAATGCTTGGTATACGATACATTTTGGTAATTGGTTCGCTTTTAAAGAAGAATATCCGGAGGATAGTGTTAGTGCTTGGTTACGATTACTAGAGGAATTGGATGAAAGAGACTACACGCCCGAAAAAATAGAAAAGAAACTATATGAAAGTCGCTATCCCGTTTTGAGAGACTGGAACGCCGGAAACTATACATCTGTATTCTGGCATATTATCAGTGGAGCCACTCAAATAACTTACATGCGCTTTCCATTAGCTTGGTTTAAATTTGCTTAGCTTATGCAGATAGTCCTTGCAAATATGGAACTAAATATATTAAAGGACACATCAGCAAGGGATATATTATATGTACATATACTATATTTTTGCGTTTGTTTTAAATGAATTCAACTTTCTGTTAGATAGACAAGCGAAATTTTTATATATACAATGTAATTGCAATCGATTATTGAATTAATTTGAGTTCAAATTATCATTTTATTAACATTATATTATTATTATATCATTATATTAACTACAATAATGCACTTAATTTTACTTAGTTAAAAAAAATATACATGAATATTTATAAAGACGATTGTTTGACATGTTGCACATTCAAATATATTGTCATCACTAATAATTTTAACAATACATGAAATATTCCTTATTTGCGCCTTTTATTACTATTACCACCTAATTATTTTAACCAAGCAAGAAAGAGCTTAGCCTTAGACATTGAAAGCCTATGGATCTAAACCGAAATAAAAACTTATGCATAAAAAATCGAAAATGCAAAAAAATATATATATTAATTAGGATTTACTAATTGAAGTAATTTATACTAACTGATCAACAACGTGTAAAGAAGTAAAATTTCACATTTTACTGCATACAAGATTGCACAAACTATAATACTTACATATATATATCTCTATAGTATAAAATCATGGTTGAAGCTAAATAATTTTAATATTGATGTTATTACAAGTCATGCATATATTTTAATAAAACAGCAGAAACACGAGATTTCGTTTTTTTCATTATTGCGTAAGTAGAACACTTATACAGATATTCAGTTACAGAATATTCATTTCAAACATACTTATTTGAAAAAAGGGTACATTGAAACAGATGCAATGTTCGACTTGCTCATTTACATTGTTCCAGAAGGTTACACAAGATTTTGATTTATAAATTTAATCCATGAAATATACCTATATTCATACATTATAAAAAGTACCTCCTAAACTTTTTTAAATTTTTAAATATTTTTAATAAATAATTTCAAATATATGCGTGCTTACCTCGCAATTGTGTGCGTTTTCAGTAATAGCTGAAGCAGCAGCCATTTTGAATTTCACAGAAAAAATGCTAGCTATTTAAAATAACACTTTTTAAACGCGTTTAGGAAATTTTTCACACTTTATTTCACTTTTACTGAATATAAAACACACACAAAAGCCTTTTCACTGACTATAACACACTTTTCACTTATGAAAAAGAAATGCGATCATAACACAATAATATTTTTATATGATTTCTGCCTTTAATTTAAAATATATCTTGATTTAAATCCGCGCAAATTAGAAAAGCTTCACAACTCTTCAGCCAAAGTACCGTAACTAAAGAAAAGAATAAGTGCTTATTTTCAGCATACGCTTCCTTCCGCCTGGAAATAAACCTGCCATATCTCCGTTTTCGAAATTTAAGTTTAAATTTTTTTGAATTATATTGTTATATTTTCTATACATAAATAATCTCCAATAGCTCAAATATAGACATATATAGTTAATTACTTAAATATATAAAATTTTAACAGATAAATTGTAATGCTGATTTCAATACAGTGGTAACTCAACTTATGTTCACGTGTTGCCGCTGGTTTTTTGACATTCCGGTCAGCAAGTGTTTAAGCCCGGTTTATGTTTTTCTGTGTGGTTCCATAATATATTAAACAATAAAATAATACCATGACAAAAACTGAAGTCAGCGAAATGCCCAAAATTCAATTGGGTGACTATATAGTGATTCAGCGACAAAAGTATACTAAATTGCAGAAATTCGGCAATTTGGATACAACATCCATGTTGGGTAAAGAGCAATTGGAATTACGCGGGCTTTTGGATCAACCTTACAGTGCCACTTTCAAAATGTGTCCCAAAGAGACCACACCTTCCAAACAGCGTGGACAACGTAATCTCCGTCTACACACGCTAGAGCTGTGTAATGAATTGGAAATGCGCGACATACGCGATCGTTTGGGTATATCGGCAAGTGGTGCTGATAATCGCGACATAATTGACGATGGTGATTCGCAAGCGTTGCGACCACAGGATATTGAGGAACTGCGCGAACAACATAGTGAGTCGACTAAAATTATTGAGAAAATTGTTGAAAATTCCAAAACATTTCACGCCAAGACCGAGTACTCCCAAGAAAAATATTTACGTAAAAAGGAGAAGAAATATTTTGAATTTGTGCAAATACATCGACCCACACTGCGCTTAATTACGGAGATTTACTATCGACAAGATGCTGACAAAGTGATGGGCATGCGTTTGGACACACTCTCACAACTTATCTCCTACTCAGGCGTGAGTGCATTTGGCAACTACTTGATGTACGAAAGTGGCACAAACGGCTTGTTACCAGCTAGTTTCCTGAATTCAATGGGTGCTGGTACCGAGGCAACATTGGTGCACATGCACCCCGGTAATGTGCCGCAAAAGCAAGCTATGCTCGCCCTAAATTTGCCACATGAGCAATTGCAGCGTTGCATCTCGGTAAATTTGTATTCCGTATTGCGTGAGTACTATCAAGGTGAAAGTCAGGAAGGCCCGGAAGTTGCAGCAGAGCCAAGCACACCATTAGAAGAGATTGAGCCTAGCAGTAAAAAACAGAAATTGAACGATGGTGATGCGGGTTAGTAAATACAATATTCTGCAATTAAGTAATAAAAATAAAAAAAAAACAACTTTTTTTTGGCCTACAGCACCCGCAACTACATCTTCTACTAGTAGTGATAGCAATGGCGAAAACAGTACGTCCCCGGCGATATCATCAGTTAACACACCGGTGCAAACACAAAAATGGCAAGTGGAAAACCGTCGTGCTTGTGAACTAATGCGCGCGAAATTCGATGGGCTCGTAATTGCTGCCAAGGAGCATCCGAGTAACATAGTACAAGCCTTATTACCATTTGTAAAGTCCTCCCGACCGATTGTTGTGTACAGTCAAAGTAAAGAGTTGCTCATGGATTTGCATGTAGAGCTAAAGAGCAGTTCAAATGCCACAAACCTGCATTTGACTTCAAATTGGTTACGCTATTATCAAATATTGCCTAATCGCACGCATCCGGAAGTAAATATGAATGGTAATAGTGGCTACCTATTGACCGGTTATACTATAGGTTAACAGTTTTAGTTTATAATGATAATTATTTAACTACAATTAAATACAATAATATGTATGTATGTGAATTACTGTTGTTCACTCTTGTTTATACATTGCCTTAAACCGGCTTTACTTCCTTCAATTGGAAATAGAATCCACATTCACAACGTTTTGGCGCACCTTTTTCAAGCCACATCCAGTTCACAAAGCGATTGCCCTTACCTAATCAGAAACGATGGTGAGCCAATCAATTGTTTTTTCCAAAATAAATGAGCACAGCTTTAACAACTCACAGGAACAGCCCACAATACGTCCATCGAATGCGGATGGTATCATTGTTGGCTGCTCCTTGGTGCCGGGTCCGCGCTTTAAGACCGTGTCGAGCAACCAAGGATCTTTATTACCAGCCTTCCATTGTTCTAATTCACGTTTCTCTATGCCAGTTGCATGATCCATGGGATCGTTCATTTCTTTGGGCGAAATGATTATTAAATTAAGCGTGTACTTAACATAGATATTTCTCTACGCACCCGCTAAACAAATTTTAGTACTTGAGATGCAGCGTATCGAATCGCAAACGATTTTACGAGCGGCTTTCCGAAGCGCAAGCGAACAGTTGATTGTTATTGATGCCATACTTTTGCAGGTGTAAGCGTATTTATTTCTAATTTCAGCTAAAATCAAAAAACTCAAATTTCCCTTTTTACTCGCCGCTATTTCAATTTGAAATAATAAATTTTTACAATAAATGCGCAGCCTACTTTACACGAAAATAACATGTTTGCGTATCCTATATTTGAAGTAATTTTTCTGCGGTTGTTGTAAAGGCAGAATTCCACCGAGTCCTTGGCCATATAAAAATCCGGGCCCGTTCTGGTTACGTAGACCCGACCGTCGTGCAAACAGCTTTTTTGTGGTTAATTAAGTTCAGTCTAAGTATCATTGAAAGATTGTAGGTTAACTAATCACTTATTAATTAAATTATATGTATTTATTCAGCATTTTCAAAAACAACTCGACTGCAGTGACAATTAAGGAAGACTTCACTCGTAAAGAAAGCACGTTCAACAACTAAGGATAATTAAGAAGAAAAAAAGCAGAAATAAATATAGCGACAGAAATCCTTTCGAAAACTAAAATGCACTGATGTCAATTAATAACAAACAAGGCGTTTCTCTTCCACACTGCAGTATGTGCTCTATTCATCGCATACATTTAACATTAAATATTACAGTGTTCTTATTTCATTTATTAATTATTTATGTAATTCTATGCCAGTGGTGATTTTTAGGCTTTAGCAAAGCAACATCCAACATAGCTTGCAACTCTTTCAAACGTTGATATTCTTGCATTAAGTTCTCGGTTTTATATTTCACTATAATTTTAGAGTTTTGTGGTTGGTTTTGTGAATTTATTTGGTTACTTTTCGCTTAGTAAAATGAAATTAGCAGTTTATTAAATTATTTGATTTAAACAGGAGCCTTTTCAACCAATTTGAACCAATGACCGCATTCACAACGTTTTGGTGTGCCCTTTTGCAGCCACATCCATTGTACATAGGTTTGATCTTCTTCGCCTGGTATGCGGGAGGATGACAACAAACAGTTAACCGAAATAAAATGGAAATAAAGAAATATTTAGAATAGTTTGATACTAGCATTAAGTGTTTACTTGATAATTGTCGTTTTACTTACAGATGCAACCGACAATACGGGCATCGAATGCTGATGGTATCAGGTTGGGAGAATCTTTGGTGCCAGCGCCACGCTTGAACACTTTCATGTCGAAGGGATTATCGTTACCAGCGGCTTTGGCCAGCAGTTCACGCTTTTCAATACCGGTAGCGTGCTCCATAGGGTCGTTCATCACTACAAAGAATAATATAAGTACCAAAGTGTGGTGTTAAAATTTTGTTATGTATTTACTGGTGTAAAATGTATATAAAAACATGTTATATTAAGTAAATACTAAAAATATTTGATAAAATATACATAAATATAATAAAGATTTGAGGGGTGGGGGTTTCTAACAGCCAAACATCGCAGTACTTAAAACTGCATCACATTGGTCTATACACTTTATGTTTTATTTCAATACTTTAGCAAGTTAGACATTCCAACAAGGCAAATAAACATCGCATATTGGCATATGATTGTGTCAAACTAAAAAAAAACTTTCAACTGTAAAAGTTACATAAACAGTTTGCGGTCATTGGGGGACTTTCAATACATTCGACTTGCATTATAATTATCTGACATAATGGGCGTCGGCTACTATAATACTAATGAGTTAAGAAAACATTACTTTAATACTTTTGTACTCAAAGATAAATTTAAAAAAATGGTTCCGAGAAAATCTATTGATAATGTGATTGAACGTTCGGCTGAACGTCAATAAATGGTTACATAAACATAGAGTTCCTAATCGCTAGTGTTGAAAATATTGCTTGTAGTTATTAATTTTTATAAAATTTTATGAAAAAAGTTCATAAACTCCAGTTTTGTGTTCTTTTACATTACGTAACATTCACATCCCGACCCTGCCGCTCATGCTTAGATATACTCGTCACACGAGAAAAATGCGTGCGAACTGTCAAATAGGTGCCATATGAAAAGTTCGCAGTGCCATAACCTTCTGGTAATACAGTTTTAATAGCTTCTTCCTAGATAATCCCGACATATGGAGGCGCTACACCTTTACATCACGGTTTTTTTCATTTTATGTGCCTTTCCGCAAGTTTCACTTACTTTTACAGAAACGCGCTGGAGTGTATTGCAAATTTTGACGTGTCGCCGCACGCAAAGCCATACGCCCACAAACCGAAGCCATTTTTGTGTAATTTAACTACTGAGTTTGATATCAAATCAACAAATATTCGCGATCTGCGATCACACAAATTTTCGATTTTTGACAAAAACTTTGATTTATTTCGTAATTTTCAACACACACAAGCTCGCTGGCTCGCTGTTCGTCGCTGCTTGAAAAGGTGAAAAGTCAAATTGACAGCTCCGCGGTGGTGATGTTGCCATTGCAGAACTACAGCAAATAGTTGAGAATGGGCAGCACTGCAGAGTAGCGAGTGCAGTAATTGTCAAAAATGATTTTGCTTTTAGAAGCTGTTTGTAATATAAAAGATTTTAGTAATTTTCAAATAAGCTTCAAAATCGAAGATATGATTAAATCGAACTTGGAAAAATGAATTTATATTTTTACAGTTAATGTTAAACTGTTTGTCCGGCATCACTATTAAACTTATTCAAATCGAATTGCAATGAAGTGTTGCTAGGAAACGGAAACGAACAACACAAGCCGGCTTGTTGAAAATACACTGCGTTAATGCATTTAACATTTTAATTACTTAAAAATAAAAAATTGTAATAACTGAAAAATGTCTAAAGGTGTCATTTGCTTTGACATATCGAAAAATGAACGTTTCCAATTGTCGGATAACTATAAAATGCTGCATCGCAAACTGAAAGTAAATTGGAAAGTTGAACAGTAAGTATAAAGCAAAGTTTGTTCAACATGACGTTAAAAAGCTGTCTAATAGGAGCGATGGTGAGCTGAAGAAAGAACGGTTGCAGCGTGTGGGCATATTTGTG
Organism: Bactrocera tryoni; assembly: GCF_016617805.1. NCBI lineage: Eukaryota > Metazoa > Arthropoda > Insecta > Diptera > Tephritidae > Bactrocera > Bactrocera tryoni. Next base: position 81,674,647 of record NC_052500.1, on the reverse strand, counting down.
CTGGCCGGACCGCAGGATCGCTTCACCGAGGAAGAGTTTCAAGTGTTGAAGGAATTTGTGGAAAAGGGTGGCAAATTGTGGGTGTTGCTCGGCGAAGGTGGCGAACAGGAATTCAATACAAATGTGAATTTCTTTCTAGAACAATATGGCATCTACATAAATAGCGGTGAGTTTGACGGAATATAGGAACGCCAGTGGGTCCTAACATGCACATATTTGATCTTTCAGACACCGTTGTGCGCCCACATTACTACAAAAATTTCCATCCTAAGGAGTGCATTATCGGCGGTGGGGTGGTTTGCGAGTCGATGTGGCGGCATTTGATCAAACAAGATATCGAGATGGTCGATTATGACTTTAGCGATGAGAAATACAAAATACACTTTCAGTATCCATACGGCGCGACGCTAAACGTCTCAGAACCGGCGAATGTGCTACTAAGCACAGGACCGGTTGTTTATCCCTTTAATCGGTAAGCGTTTTCGATTTTAAATGGGTACACTTTTGTAGTATTTGGCGCTTTTTAGACCACTAGCTGGTTACTACGTCAACGAGCATGGTGGCAAGATACTCGCCATCGGCTCTGGCTACATGTGGCACGATAAGTATTTGCAGAGTGATAAGACAAACGATGCGTTATTGGAATATTTTATACAACTTTTGGGCGGCAATGAAATACAATATTCGCATTTGGACTTCAACGATGTGGAGGTGGGGAAACGTTTGAAATATGATTAAGCAAACTTAAATAATTGACTAAGCGAAATTGCTGCCTTCCGCTGGTTTTTACAGATAAACGACAACAAAACATTTACCGATATCGCCTTCATTGCTGATTTGCCGAAAGCTTGTCTGATCGACTCCATTGGCGGCACCGAAACACCTGCCGATTTCAAACAAATGTTCGACATGACAATCTACTCGCTAAGTAATCGCCTGCTGAAGGATGTAATGACGACATACGAACAATTGAATGTCAAATATGAACCGTTAAAAATAATTAAGCCGCAATTTGAGATTCCGCTGCCGCCATTACAGTTAGCGGTTTGTGTTAAAATTAAAAAAAAATGCATTAAGTACAAATATATCTAATATTTTATTCTTCGCCATCGCTTCAGACTTTCCCACCCATCTTCAGCGAGCCTGCCGCTCCACCACTCGAGCTCTTCGACTTGGACGAGGTGTTCAGCGCCGCGCGCACACAACTGGCCAATATGACCAGCAAATGTGTGCAGTCCATTACGGCGAAGGATGCCAGTAAGCCGCTAAATTCACGTGAATTGGAGAATTACATCAAAGAGTGTGCGCGCATTACGGGCATCATACACGAGCACCAAGATGTGCAAGCGCGTGAGATACTTAACATATTGGCGCGCCAGATCGTTAGCTACAAACCGTACGCGGATGAGTAGTGGACGGCACAGCCGAAATTGGAGCGGAGGTGTGATATTTCGACGCGAGGCATAATGTAGACTAAATATTTTTTAGTTTTTAATTATTTTTTGATTTTTAATTATTTCTTTTTAATTTTTTAATTTTCAGTTGCTTCTATTGCTCAATGTTGTGAAAGAAATTGGTATGCAATTATGATACTATTAAACGCTTTAATTGAAAAATATGCAATATTCAGCCACAATGCACCCAATGCATATTCTTCTTTTTTACGCTTAAATTGCAAGGAGCTGCAGTAAACACTATTTCATTTTGCTCACATCTCAATTCACAGGTAGGTTAATCTAAAATTTTTTGCATAATGAAGTTGAAAAATGATTACAATTTGTGTTACCAAGTAGATTATTTGGAAAACTAGAGTTTTCGGTATTGAAAAAGCCTTTGACACAGTCACACACCGCTTCTGCAGGACATAGAAAAAACTACGCTCCCTCCAGAACTGAAGAGGTGGACCACTATTACTTGAGTGGTCGTCAATCATTCGTATAATTTAGAGGTAAAACCCCAAAATTGAGAAGGAATCAACAAGGGGTTCAACAGGGTGGTGTCCTCTCCCCGCTATTGCTTAAATTTTTTATCTCGAAACTCCCACAGCCACCAGAGGGAGTTTCTATCACCTCGTACGCTATTGATTGCACGTTGGTATGTGTTCGAAGCTAAACGGCTATCTCTCCGACCGTTTTTGCTTCCTCTCTGCACGGGATTTAATAGCCTCCCCCACTAAATCCACAGCGACCACATTTACGAAATTGGATGAAGGAGTACAGACTGACCATAATATTGCAGATAGGATACCTTTTGATGTCTCCTATTCAACTCCTGCATAGTGAGGCCCTTATGCTCCCAGTTAAGGATCATAACGAACTCCTCTCCAAGCAGTTCTTGCTGGAGTGATTTCGCAGAAACCATCCTTGCAGTCACCTTCATAGAGCGGAACCTAGGAACATCAAGAGGTCATTCCTCAACTATGTCGACGACATCAGACAATACGCCGACCAGACTTCGGGCGCAATTCACTTCTCATAAGCACTGATCGCCATTCACAGTGGAGCCATCAACACCTTCATCGACTCCCTTTCAGTGAATGGAAGAGTTGGAGTCAAACCACCACCTATTGCAAACGAAGAGCTGGAGTTGCCGTGAGAAACGAGAGTGACCCTTGCACAGCTTCGTTCTGGATATTCTTGTAGGTTAAACTGCTACCTATCCAGAATAGACTCCGACGTATCTAATATATGTCTCTCGTGCAATAAGTATCCGCATGACATTGGCCACCTCTTTGCATTGCCCACCATCCCCACCCATCTGACACCCCTCACCCCTCACCCCTTGGTCCGACCTCGTGGAAACAGCACGTTTTTGGGCCTTCCGTTGAATGACGTTGACGACAACTTAGCTAATCCTCACCATCCTAACGGAGATTAGGCACCCGTTAAAACAACAATAACATAAAAGATCAATATGACCATCTAAGTCTATTTAGCGACATGGCTAACTAGTCGTCTGTCTTTGTCAGTCCCTCAGATTTTACGATATCGCTATGAAATTTGGCATACGTTCTTTTCTCCCAAAGAACTTGCTCGTTTATCGGAACAGCCGATATCGAACCACTACAGCAGATATGTAGCTGTTATACAAACTGAACAATCGGCATCAAGTGCTTGTATGGAAAATTTGTTTATTTGACGAGTTACCTTCCCGAAATTTGAGGTGGAATACTTTCCAAAGGATTGCTATAATCTCCGAATATTTTGTTCAGATCGGACTACTATAGCGTATAGCTGCCATACAAAGTGACCGATCAAACGCAACATAAACATCGTTTTATACCCTCCTATGTCAAAAGCAATGTACCTGTTAAGGGTATTATAGTTTAATAAATATATTCTCATATCTTCGCACTTATTCTATGGAATCCCCATCTCTATTATGAATCAAAATATTTAATTTTTCAATGCTCCAACATGTATACACATGTAAATACATATATTTTTGTGTGTAAACACATAAGTAGCTACAGAAGTATAAAATGTCAACACAAATTATTTTTTAATTTATCACCCAATGCTGTCTGCTTTCATGCGCATGCGTAACTGCGAAGTCAAACTTCAAGCTAATGCTTCTTTTACACGTCTCCCACACTTTGTGTACATAGAAATGCCGATTTTCACACTCAAGACTTCATCAACAGACTACACTTGGCACTTCCTGAAGTGCGGCAGAGTAGCGTGGCAGCTAATTGAAGTGTTGACAGCGATTACCGCATAAATTTATCATGTGAACAACTCGATTGTTGGGGCTCAGTGCCAGTAAGAAGATTCACAGTGTTGTGAGGCGTGAGGGGGAAAACTGTGATTTTTTTCTCCAATCATGCTGAAGCTAAATATTTTGGGGGAGATTAGGAGTGTGTGAATGTGTGGCAGCTAATTATTGTATTAGCCTGTGAATGTGCTCGTTAATATGAAAGCGATATATGGTTTGTAGTGGCCACTAGGGACTTGTTAGTTTTGTTTAATTTTTTTGTAAATGAAATAGTAAACAAAGAAAGCGGCAATTAAAAATCGATTCGTAAAAACAGTTGTTGAGCTTTAAATCATAGAATGCATCGATTCTACTTTAAATATGCTGGTTAGAAGCTTGTAGGATGGAGCCATGTGTGGAAGTCCATGCAAGTGAAGAAAGTTCTCTGAGCGCAATTCACTTGGGAGTGACCAGAAACGATTTTTTTACATATGGCTCAAGCAGCTCACGACTTCCGGTGGTAGACCTCTGGGTAGCGAATAAACATCCGTTTAAAGGCGAGCTAAAGTGAGGATGCGAAACATCCCTCCCCAGGGCTGTGCGCTGGGTTTGCGACCTGCCACGTAAAAAAACACCCCCAAAGAAATTGAAAAAAAAAAAAAAAACAAACAGGAAGGAGGAGCTTGTTATCTTCGACAGTTGGTCTGCTTTTATGGCAAATCCGAGGTTATCATGAAGCAGGAATCAATTGGCACCTGAGTACCGTCCCTTCTTGAGATCGATTAGGGCATCTGATTCCTTTACAATTCAGAACAACTCAAATCGCATCTTAGTATAACGTGTCGAAGGCTTTTTCTAGTTCTATGAAAGCTACATAAAGTGCGGAGCACTTACCAACAAACTGCATTGTTTGACGAAAGCCATCCTTTCTAAATCCATCGTCGAGTTCCGAAAAAAGTCTTCGCTAATTTTGGCAGTAACTTTATTAAGGTCATTTTCACATTTAAAGGTCATCCTTTCTTTGGGGGATTATTGATAATATCTTCTTTTAACTCTTAAGTGAATCAGCTAGAATTATTGAACAGGATTAGAGAGACGCTCTGAGAACTAATCTCATCAATTTTGGGGTACGTTGTTGATTTGAGACACTAAATTTGTTTTCAAAGGTCTTATACTCGTAGTGATATCGACTACAACTGACCATGGATATGGAAATGGAGGTGTTACCTACGATGCATCTTCAGAAAAAGTCTACATAGTAAAAAAGTACGGTTTTGGTAAGGAAGTTAGACCCTATATGACAATCTGTGTTTCCTTGGATGTGTTGATGTAGCCCTTATTGTCACTTTGTAGTCTATATTAGCTTTAGAATAACGGAAATATACTTGTCTTGTGTGTATGTAGAGGTCTCTGCTGCGATTCGTGGCCGTTGTAGTTTGAGTCATCTTCGTGATGTCATCGACCCGTTTTTGTTTGTCGCGATAGTCCTTAACAGTATAAAAGTCGAGTTGCGTTCTGGCTAAGGAGACCCAATTTTCGTGGGAACTGAACTTTAGATAAACTTTCAGGCGTTTCCTCTTTGGAATCAGTGCGCAAGATCGGTTTGAGAAATATTCCTTTCTTAGTACTTCAATTAGTTCTCCAGCCGGTTGCACGAAAACTTCTTTCAGGATGCTTCAGTTTGATAGTCCTTAAAAGGATAAAACTAAAGTTCCGTTCCGGCTAAAGGGATCCAATTTTCGTGGAAACTGAACTCCGATCAACTTTCAGGCGTTTCTTCTTTGCAGTTTGAGAAATATTCCTTCCTTGGTACTTCAATCAGCTCTTCAGTCGGTTGAACGAAAGCTTCTTTCAAGAGATAGTCCATAATAGGATAAAAGTCGAGTTCCGTTCCCGCTAAGGAGACCCAACTTCCGTAGGAACTAGACTTTCAAGCGTTTTCTCTTTGCAGTCAGTACCCAAGGTCGGTTTTAACATTTTTCAGGGTGCTTTAGGTGGTCCTTAGTTTTGATGCAGCCCGGTTTCGCTTCGACTAAGGAGACCTAACTTCTTGGGAGCTGGATTAGTCACCACAACTACTGCGGTAGTTAATTGAACATTCAGGACTGATTCCCACAGTTTTTTATACAAATATATACACATATGTACATACATACATGGTTATATAAATATTTCGCTAAAGTTAAAAAAAATATTTCAATATTTTTCATCGTTTTTTAAGATGTGAAGCAAGGTGCGCCTATAGAAATCTGTGCTGTATATATTTACCTACATTCACACATATAACAGCCCTGCAGCTGCCGCCAATATGCACTGTCCCAAACGCCTCGTTGAGCAAACAGTTTTAGTTTTTTATATATGTACATAACATCCAAATACATACATATATCTATGTATGCGTGTTTGTATATGTGTGTGTACACACGATGCGTTGTACACCTTAGTAATTCGACACCATAGGAAGTTACCTTGAGTGCATTTCATTTCACTTTATTTGTGTTTTTTACCAGAAAAAAAGTCGTCTATCTCCAGCACTCACACATATGCACACACATGCATGTACATTTGTATGCTCCCTCGCATGCGCAGCCATATAAATATTGGCGTTCATTCATGGTTTCACAACGAGCCATATTCAATGACATGGCATCTGCATGAGTTGAAAAAAAGCCATTTTTTATGAATGAACGGCAAAAACTATTTCTACTCCAACAGCAAACCACAGCGCAGTCTATTTCCTCAGCACCCTGACCATTTGCTTAGCCCTGGCTATGCTGATCAGCAGCGAGATTGTAGAAAGGATATTTGATTGCAAATAAATAATTTCTCATATGCAAATATTTGTTTAACTTTGGACTCTTGTTTCAAGACTCAGCTGTCGCAAAGTCAAATCAAGAGTGGCGCTTCACTCCTCCACTTGAGAATTCTTCAAATAACAAACAGGACATTCAATTATCGTCCAGCTGCTCACGATATTTTCATACTTTTACCTCTACTTTCCCTTGTTTGTTTATTCGTCTAAATAATCGCCCCGAAAATATTTGTTCAATGACCTATTTTGTGGACAGTGCTAACGGTATCATTTCCGTTGTCTCTTCTCTTCCTTTTCTCTTTGTTTCATATTTGATATACTGAAGTGGTTTTTATGTTTTAGGAGAGCCCACAAAGCATGTATAATATGTATATAAAGTACCGTTTTAAAGTTTCGGAAATTCTTCTTCTTTACTGGCGTAGACAACGCTTAAGCGGTTATAGCCGAGTTAACAACAGCGCGCCAGTCGTTTCTTCTTTTCGCAATGTGGCGCCCATTGGATAATCCAAGTGCAGTCAGGATCTTCTCCACTCGGTCTTTCAAACAGAGTGGAGTGTTTTCATCCATACGTCGTCCATGCCTCTGCACCATATAGCATGAGTGACTAGAGTTTTGTTTTTGTAGCACCTATTGGCAAGAATTATTCTGCGTTGGATTTCTAGGCTGACATTGTTGTTGTTGTCAATACTGGTTTCACGATAGACGCAATTATATACGATCTACGACGCGGGAGTCTACATTAGCTTGATGACAGGAGATATTTCGTCTTGCCCTCGTTCACTACCAGACCCATTTGCTTCGCTTCCTTATCCATTATGGAGAAAGCAGAACTAACGTCGCGGTTGTTCAGGCCAGTAACTGGAACAGTCGATTCGCAAAGCTCCTCTTCTTCTTTGGCATTATTACCATGGGTCGCCTCAGATGAATATATCCTTAGCATGTGCATCCCAAGTGCGAGCAGAGCGCTATACGCTTGGTCCTTTATGCGCCTGATATAACCATGTGCTTGTAGAACTCATAAGTTCGTGGTTTCATCTTCTCCGATATTCATTGCTCACGCGGACGGCTACAAAGTAGTTCCGAAGAACTGAACTTTCGAATGCCCTAAGTGCTTTCTCATCTTTATTCGTCATCGTTTATGTTTCTGCGGCGTATAATAGGAGGAAAAGACAAAGGGATATGCTTCTTAATTGCCTACCGATCCCAAAGTAGCATCTTTTGGCCGGAGTTATTCCGCACTTGACCTCCTGGCTTAGATTATGGGTGAATCTTATGATGGTTCCGAGATATACAAAGGCTTTAACTTTTTCAAACGTATATGTATGTAGCTGCCAACAATGATGTAATGCCCAAGAGCGACTAATCTTTGTGTGTGGCGTCCAGGTACTTTGTCTTGTCTTCGTTCACCACAAGACCAGGAAAAGGCTAAGCTGACGGCTGTACCGTTAAGGTTTACGATAACAATAGCATTTGCGTAACCCGGTACCATTGTACATACTTTTAGAGTAGTAGTAGTACCTGCCTAAAACCTCGTCTGGTATCGAACGGTTCGGAGAAGTCTTTCTCGATTTTGTTGGAGCTGATGGTTGTGCTCAACGTAGTTCTGCATAAACGTATGAGTTTCGCAGGGATACCAAATTTAGTCATGGTGTCAAATAGGCAGGCTTTGAAATCGATAAAAAGTTGATGGGACGTCGATATGTTTGTCCAGGGTATTCTTCGGGATTTAGTGTCTTATGCAAATTTGGTGGATTTCTAAGGTTTAAGGTGGGCGTCTGCAGTTTATGGAAGACTATTTTCCCACTGAACACATATTAAAACCTTCTTAACCGTCCAAAGCTAGGAGTCAATGAAATTCTCTTTAAGAGCACATTCAAGTTTTGTTATCGACGTCATATAACGGTATAATCAGAGAAACAGTGTGTCCTGGTTTTGAGGGTGGTATGGCTTACATACATATGTTGAGGTGAAGTCAGCACAAGTGGAGCCTATAGCATGTACGAATGATCAGAGTTCTTTTATGCTTGTGTTCCGCCGGTCTTTGGCTCTTTGGCTTCCACGAGAATTGTATTGATTAATTCTTTGAATGAATAATTTATGCCTAATGTTTGAAGAATACATTGTCGATGTGAAACTCAATCTGATCTGTAGTTTTAAAATTCATTTGCAATGAACGGACTTTACTAGTGAGCTATATGGATAATAACCGGGGTCTAGTCATATGGACAATTAGTTTGAGACATTGAGGTAGTATATCAAAGTCCAAATGAGCATAATTATATCTTAAAATCTTTGTCGCTATAAATTGATAAGGTCTGGTCTCAGAGAGGAAAATTCTTAACCTTGAAGATGACAAGCCTAAATGTGATATGACCACTTGTTTTGGCTCCACATTGAGAACGAGTTGTACACAAGTTGAGCAAGAACGGATAGAAAATGACATATACAGTCTTTAATGGCCGAAAAATCTGGGAAAAAATTATTACTCTTTTGCTCTATCTCCTCACCTCCAACCAGCTAAGCTCCATCTAATTTTAGCACTGCATTTACAATTGAATATTCTTTCACCAAAACTAGGAAGTACAACGCCAGTTATGCTTTCTGGCGCTAACATAACAACAACAATAATGATTATTTTAGTAAGATGATGGCGATAAAAATAAGAAGGCGCCACATGCAGAAAAACTTGAACTTGGCACTCGTGATCGCAAAGACTAACGCTGTTTTAGGTGTTGTGCTAGAAATTATCATAAAATCTACGCGAAACGCTGATTACCAGCGCTAGTTAGACGTGAATGCTTATGAAAAACAAAAAATAATTTACAAAAAAAAGTGAGGTTAGGAGCTATGAATGAGGAGGCAGATGCTTAAGTGCTGTTTAGTATGTCTGTATGTGCATATACAGTTAGTATCCAGTTTAGTCTTAGTCTTAGTTTTGGCGCTGCATGTGTATGTTCAGTGGATGATGGCTATCGAGTGGTGGAAGTGGTGGTGGTAATGGCGTTGCCAATGATGCTTGCAATTTCGATAATTTTATTATTTACTTTAATATGATTTTTAGTGTTATGCGAAAGCAGTTCCAGTATTTTTACTTATATATGTAGATATGTATGGAATTGAGAATGTCTATAACTTCGAAGTTATGGTATGTCTGTGTAAAGAGACGTTTTGGCAAGACGGGAGAGTCTTGACCATGCATTTGATATTATCTGATTCTTCTGGGTTTCCCAGATCCGATTATTTCGTAACCGGAGACTTTTAGGTTTGATTAGACTGAGAAGAGAACGTAAGGAGTAGGAGCGAATCGAATTTTGTATGATGCTCGATTGAACGGCTAACACAGTTGAAAAACACCGAGAAGGCAGACAATTTTCTTACATATGCGCAACTTTCATCTAAGTTCTGTTATGTTCTCCGATGAAAGTCCCTATAATTTTTATCAGTTCTTCGCCGTTGTATTTCTTTCTTGCTCAGTCGTGGCTCTTCGGCTCCAGCAGTGTGGAATGGATACACTAACCAACTTGGTAGGGTTCGAGGTCCATCTAAAAACTCTGCATACTTTGAGCCCGGCACCCGGTTGTAATGCAACTCCACATTCAACTGACAAGGTGTCAGTTCTTCCCTCCAATGGCTCCTGCTTCCCGTATTACCAGAATTAAGTCTCCGGTCCGACGTCGTAGCCGAAACTACTACTAGTTGAGCTTGCATACTGCTTTGGACTGGTGACCAGGTATTTCACTTGCGTCACATACTTGATGTTGACCCTGTTCAACCGGCCAATCGTTGGACGAACCGGCCACAATCTGCCCTTAAGCAGCATTGTTACCGTTTTTTCCATCGATATGTCCACCCCCACACCTAAAGCCCAAGTTTTACAATCTCTAGGAGATGTCCTCCTACCCGTTCTAGCTCAGACCGCGAGCGACCTTCGACCAGAAGAAGAAGGTCGTCCGCATACGCAGAATACTTACAGAGTTGTTCGAGCTGCCCAAGTAGACAGTTCATCATAAGGTTCCCAATATGTGAACCACTCCTACTCCACACTCCCATTCATGCCGAGTGGAGAGGCCTTTCTGTCCGAAAAGTAACTCCAACAAAGAGTAATTTCGGACAGCCAAACTCCTCTAGCCGTTGCACCACTCGACCCTAGCTTACGTAGTCAAACGCCCCCTTGAAGTCAACAAATATGCCTTGTTGATATTCTTCTTAACGACATTCTGAACATTCTTCTTAACGACATTCTGAACATGAAACCATGTATCCTCTATACTGGGTCTTTTCCTGAACCCATACTGCCTCACCGACCACATACGCCGCGTTGGCTCCTGATGTTTTTCCAGCCCTTTTCCAAGTACTGGACGGAGATTGATGCCTCGATAAGGACGGGATCGATCCTGACATTATCAGGGGACTTCTAGGGATGACTAAGCATCCTCGCTTCAGATCTCTAGGACGCTGGACTAAAGTCCTGCAGGTTTAGCCGGAGTTGCTCTTCCATGAACCCATATAGTGCGGAAATCTTAAATCAAAATTTTTTTTCTTCTAAAATAACCCAAAATTTCATAAGTTTATTCCACAAAGCAAACGATCGCCGCACAATTATCACAAAGTTGATCAGCGACAGATAACTCGAAAATCTCGCACATAAATCAAGCTACAACAACATGTCACGCCATAATCATTTCTTTTCACACCAAAAACATGTTTTATACACAGAATTCAAATGTTAGTTTACACGCTCCAACAAAGGCAAGCGCACACCGGCGCATCCCCATCCCCCTGCAGGAACTTACAAACGGACTAACGAGCTGCCGCGCAGCCGCACTTAATAAATTAATCACAAATGACAATAAATTTAATTGAGCGAATGTTGTTCGGTATAAATCTTAGGCGTGATGTACACGTGAGTCATAAAACACACTTAAATACAAACACATTTTTGCTGAGGGTATTTTTTGAGGAAATATTTTGGGGGAAATGTGGAATGAGAGGACTGTGATTAGCAGTTATACTCTAAACAGTCCATAAATGGTGGCTTGTGTGCCATACACCTGCTTTTGAATGATTTCCTCGAAGTACCATTTCTATTCCTGCACTTTTTCCTCTTTCACCGTCATTTTTATATTTTACCTTACATGTATGTATGTAAATAAGTTCTCCAGCGATTAATTTAGTAGATTTGGCTACATGTCCACTAAACTGACCGTAATCAGTAATTTTCGTTGTTTAAGTGTCAAAATGACAACAACGGTTACACGACGCCTTGGCAAAGGCCAGTCACAGCACAGACACAGCCAATCGGAACTCACTGCACTTTTACCGGCAAGCAGCGGTTTAGATAAATGGCCGACATGCATTTGACACTTGTTTTGATCTGATAGCACCACACTGATTTCAATTGTATTTGCTCTTTACACGCTTTGGAGATAAAAATATGAGTTAGAAAATAATTTGTTGGAGGAATAATGTTTTCGGATGAGTAATTCAAATTTACAAGAAGAACTGATTGTAAAAATGGTTGGGAATAATTGAAAAAAGCGGGACGTGGATTTGGTGGGTGACGTAGTAAGGCTGATAAACTTCCAGGACCGTACACCAACCAAACTGGCTGCCTTTCTAAAGTACGAGAGACTTGTTTCCGGAGTATAAAGTTAGCTAAGGTTAGGGTAGGTTATACTGCCGGCTGTCATGCCATACATAGACCTACTTCACCTTAGTAATGTCAGTGGAGGTACTGTATAATTTGAGCTGAAGTATTCGTCATACAGGACGTTAACGGTTTCTTTTGATACCTTGAATTGCGAAGCTCCTAGATATTTAAGACGCGCCTAGATAATGTTGAACAGAAACATGGGAGGTGTGCCAGCGTCTCTCTCATGCTCGCATGTGATGTCAGTAGGTTGTGACCTGTCATTATACCAATAAACGTCTTCGTCCATTTTACCCAGTTAAAAACCTGCGTGTTTTCGTTCGCAGCTCTTTAATATGATTTAGGCGATTCTGCAAGTCCTTAAGCCATTCCCACTCGTCTGGACCCGCCACTCCTTTCGGAAATTTCATGGTACATTTTAATTAGGAACCTCCGTATTTCCTGTTCTTGTCGGTAGCCAGACGGTTGGCACTTTTTGCAATCTCATCAGCTATTTCGTTTCCTGGAACTCCTTTGTGTTCTGGAAGTCACCACATCTACTACCTTCATGCTTCTAAGGACATTCTCTGACGTAATGCGATGCGAGATTATTGTCTTAATGGCTGACTGGCTATCGGCTACTGGTCTTGATCTTCAAAAAATTCTTTCTTGCATTGTTGGCTATTTCAGCCGCTTTCCTGACCGCAAGAACTAGCGACTTCAAATACCTCTTAGCTCGTTGTAGTGAAGTCGCGTTGAAATCGAAAGTATTAGTCAACGATCGAGGAACTTTAATGTTTAAACATTTAAGCCTTTGAGATCAAAAATGCAGTTAGATGGAAATTAAGACAGCTGGAACCGTAGGAACCAATATTTCTAAGCTTGTACAAATTTTCAACAGAACGCAACATATTTCTCAGCAAACGGATGCTCAACAGTCACGGCTAAGAGTTCAAGCAATATTATGCTGCAACAAAAAATATAACAACAACAACCACTGGTATGGACGTATGCGCCACATTTTTGGCCTAAATATACCGATAAGTCCATTGTGTTCGTGCCACTTAGAATTGAGTAGAGCAACGACGTTGTGGGTCCACGCACATAACCCGATCACAGAAATAAGAAGTGAGAATAAATGTCAATAAGGCGGAGGTAAGCAGCTGGACATGGGAAACATAACAACAATAAGCAACTTTGGTGGCTATTGCTTATGTTGTTGTTGTATGTTGGCCTGTATGCTATTGTTGTTGTATTTGGAGGGTACTTTGTCGAAGATTTGTCACCTGGCTGACAATACATGCTGCCAACAGCGCCGCAACACACAGCGAAATAAGCTGTGCAGCATTGCGAGCCAAGAGGATAGACGGACGGACGGACACACGCTCGGGCAGTTATGCATTTACGCATTTATGTGTGTTGTTAGCATTTATGTTTGTATAAATGTGTATACACATGTGCGCTGAAGAATGCTTGCTGGTGGCGTCGTGGTTCGCGCTGTGGTCAACACGCATGCTCAACTGCTGCTGCTAGGCAGTTTAAGATAAAGTCGAAATTAATTCTTTTCACTTAAGTACACGATAGGCGATCATTAAATTGTCGACTCGCCATTCGAAGCTTGCGCGTTGCTGCATGTTGTGCTGCATGCAACGGGGCGTGCGGGGTGTGCGTCTTAGTCGTGGAGACAAGTTCGATTACGGCGTTGTTGCGGACTCGGCTGACTTTTGACTGCGTTTCTGCGTTGACTACACCGTGTTTAGATCAATGCGTACGGACAATTATTTCACTTGTTCATTTTGTAAGGAATTATTTTTTATTCTTATCATCTACCTACCCTGAACAGGGTGTATTAAGTTTGTCAGGAAGTTTGTAACATCCAGAAGGAAATGTCGGAACTGCTCTAAAGTATTTATCGTCACCTGAAATGCAAAATAGCATAACATCACTTTTCATTAGTTTACAGGTGAAGGAAAAACGATACAATAGAAACCACTCATATTAAAGCAAAATTTGAGCTTTGGTTATAAAACGGTTATATATTGGTTATATGTTGGTTATATATTGGTTATATTTTGGTTATATGTTGGTTATATGTTGGTTATTTGCTGGTTATGGATTGGTTATATGCTGGTTATTTGCTGGTTATATGTTGGTTACATGCTGGTTATATTTTGGTTATATTTGACAGCGGAAGCCGAAAACTTGACACCATTTTTGAGATATCGCCCTAAAATTTCACACGCGTCCTTTTTTCCCCAAGCGGCTACTAAGTTTTTGTAATTGACGGCATCATACCACTATAGCATATAGCTGCCATACAAACTGTTCGATCGAAATCAAATTTCTGTATAGAACACGTTTTGATTCGACGAGATATCATCATGAAATTTGGCAGATATTCTTGCTCGAGGCAAGCCTGTAATATCCGAAGAAATTGTTCAGATCAAACAACTATAACATATAGCTGCCATACAAACTAACCGAAAAGTCGACCAAGCTAAAAATCTTTTTATACCCTTTTATGCTATTAGAAGTGCACCTGTGGAGGGTATTATAGCTTCGATACAAACCGAAATAAAGTTTTTTTTTGCTTTTTGTTGTATTGCACACACAAGTATTTGGCATAAATGAAATAAAGGCAGCGAAAGGCGAAGAGTAATCAAATGAGCATATTCAAATGAAGGAGTGTGAATGTGTGTATGCTTGGTTGTATGTATGTGTGCGTGCGCATAAGTTGTATTGGACAGGAAGGCAGACACATGATTTAATCGTTAATCTGTGGAATTTTAATCTTTGGAGCTTGGTGCACTGACATGCGCATTAGCGGCGAAGCTGCTTCCCTCCTTAACTCTTTCTACATTTGAAGTATTCTATTTACTTATTTCTTTTTAATTTGTCGCGAAGGTGTCGAAATTGTTGCTGCTGTTATCGCCCAAAGCATTGACAGTCGATAAGCTGACTCTCAAGCGTTTAGCCAACAAAGCACAACGGACAGACAGGCATACACACCTACAAACACATGCACATCTCACAAATCTTAGATTTCAAAATACCTTTGGTTGCGCGTTTTTTCCTAGTTTTCTCGTTTTCTCGCTACAATTTGTAGACATTTTTCCTCTTATTTGCTATGATTTCTCCTTGTTTGGTTATAAAGCTGCAATCGTCGTAATAAGCGCGCATGTCCATAACTAAAACCATGAAACCGCAAGATCAGCAAGCGTATCAAAAGTGAATAAAATGCAATGCAACACATTTTAAATCGGCGACGACAAAAGGTGAGTTAAATAGAAAACAATGTGACACTTCTATCAAACATATTACGTATCTTTTGTGCATCAGCATCTATGGGTGTAGCTAGATATATGTAAGTACATGCACTGAATGTAGCACCTTTTCTGTGTTTTAAATACTGACGTGTGCATGTTGCGCGTGCAACCGCCTGGCGCATCGTCTTGCTTCAAGTGGCAAAGCGTTAGAGAATGCAAAAGTACAAATATTTCCCATTCCAAAAGAAAGCATAAAATGTAAAGCAAAGTCGGTTACATATCTTAATAAAAGATTCCCACTTATCCTCGTGACCCCTTCGGCCTATTCGGTCTAAAAATTTGTCGAAAACATGAAAAACGTTAATTTCGGCTACATCGAAGCTGTAATAACCTTCACAGATGTATTTTTTATGGCATAAAAGGATATAAAGAGAATGTTTTCTTGATTTTGACCCGTCAGCTTAAATGACAGCTATGTATGTATGTATATGCCATAGTGGATGGATCTGAATTTTTTTTCGGAAACTTTTGCAATGTCTTGAACTTGTCAAATAGGAAAGTTATGTATACAATCGCTATATGCCATAGTGATCCGATATTAGATGTTCCGACTTCATCTATAATGGCGAAGATACTGCCAACGCGGTTATAGCCGAGTTTACAACTGCGCGCCAGTTAATTTTCGCTGTTTGGCGCCAATTGGAGATTTCAAGTTCTTCACCACTTGGTCTCTGTTCGGCGAGAGAGGACTTAACTTCTCAATTTAATACTGAGTCCGAAGTAGCACCTGTTGGCATGAGTTATTCTGCGTTGTATTTCGAGACTCATGCTCATGAAGTTATGTCTGCTTATTTGCTTTGCTTCTTTATTCAGTCTGGAAAAGGCAGATATAACGACGCTCTTGTTGAGGCCAATGATATCAATATCATCGTAGTACCCCAGGTGCTGTACACTCTAATAGAAGTTTGCACCTGCTCGATTTAGTTCTGCAGCTCGAATTATTTTTTACAGGAGTAGATTGAAAAAATCGGACGATAGGAATTCGCTTTGTCTGAAACCTCGTCTCGGACAGGTCCTTCCCGATGCTGACGTTTTTCTTTGGTATTGCTCAGCGTCAGTTTACACAGCTGTATTGGTTTTGAGGGAATACCAAATACCGAAAAATTAGCAGAAGTTGTCAAAAACTGAGCGACTAGTTCGCTTAATACAGACGGATAAACGGACTGACGGACGGACAGACGTTATTTAGAGTCCTCTGGACTAACTTGTGTTGCTGGTGTTCCAGGACCTGAGGTGATTCTCTAGAGTCCATTGTGTCTCTGGCTATCCTCGAGTGGACTAATTTATCTGCCTCTTCGATTTTTTCCATTGCTATATGACTGGATACCCAGATGGTTTTAATCGAATTTACCACTGAGAGTCTGATTACTGCCTTTTCACATAACCTAACACTGTAAGAATTAGTGACGGAGTCAACATAAGCAATTTTAGTGGAGTTCATTAGGATGCGCTAGGAGTATTTCATTGAACAAAGTGGCCAAGTACGAAAACACATAAAGTGAAGCCAACTCCTGCTGGACTTGGTCCTGCCAAAACAGAGAAATCCTTCCTTTGTGACCACTAGTTATACAAAGTCAGTACAGTTGATCGTACCGTCTTTAGCGATGATGGGTGTCAGAAATGTGGACCTTTCTTGAACATGCGACGCAAGAGCTAACTTGAATTTTTCTCTGAGCGTTATGAACCCACAAATAACATTCAAAACAAGTTTGTTCAGTTGTAGAAAAGCTTCTACTCTTTCTAAATCTAAAGATCCGTCATTCTAGCAGACTATGGATCTCAAAACGGCGTACTGTCTTTCGTAAACTTTCTTTCAATAAAGTCCTCGGATCTCTCATTGCGCCTTCATACTGAGCCTGAGTTAATGTCATAATTAAAGGAACTTCCCAGGACGATGTGATCATACCCTAATATGTGATTTTATATTAGATAAAGATGTGTATACGGACTTAAAACAACTTACTTCTAAGTTCTAAGTTTCCAATATGGATTTTCAAGAATATAAGTTTACTTGTATGGCTAGAAGAACTTTGATTTTTCCTGACATCTGTCACAACAATTGTTATTGACAAAACAAAACCACGCGAAGAGCTGTCAAACAACTTAACTGACATTTATAACTGTTTAAATTGGCATGAATATGTCAAAATGGACGTGATGCCTATGTAAGCACTCCACCTTCGTCACTGCAAATTTCCTTTTTTGAAAAGCGCCTTGAAGACTCCACAGTAACAGCAGCACAGAGCTTATCGCGGGCCCTTAAACGTTTGCAGCTTCTGACAAGTGACAATTTGTTTTATAATTTTATTGTTTTTCTTGGTGTTGTTGTTGTTACTGTCGCTGTTGCTGTTGCCTTTATTGCTTTGTTGGTGGTGCTGATTAGTTACAACATTCCGAATTGTTGAAGGCAAAACGCAAGCAACAAGAATAAAGGTTGTAGAACATAAAAGACCGTAAGTACTCGCATGGTCTCCGCTCAAATGTGGAGTGTGCTGGGTCCGCCGTGTTAATGGGTGCATTGTAGGGGGATACAAGAGCGGTAAATAAAGGGAACACCCATTTAACAAGTCAACGATGCCATGCAAAACCATAAATAAAACTTTTTAAAGCCTTACACAAACAATAACAATAACAACGACGGCCAACAATGCGTTCAGGCTGTCGAATGACGGAGGCAGAGGTAACAACACGAACATGCACACGAACTGCCTATAATACATGGTGTCGAACACGATCCTTATCTGTCGCCGGTTTCCAGCGGTCTGTGCTGGGCCAAGACATGCAACACACCGAGAACCGGCAATTGACAGGCGACAGAGAGGTGGCAAGTGTAGTGGGAGCATTGGTGGGAAAGACTGCTTTAAAGCTGCAACGAGTTTGAGGACGCTTGGCTCCATCACGTTTCCAACACAGCTGTCAATTGCCGACACGAAGTTAGGCTTGGACTTGCCAAGAGCCTAGTGATGGCGATGGGAGTGGTGCGGTAATTTGCTGTCCAATTCGCATTCATTGCGTGAAATTGTCGCGCTAATCAAACACGCCATTAAAATGCTCTGCACATTCCAGCCGCGGCTGCTCTGAATATGACTGCCTTGTTCACTGCATTGTTGTTGCCCTTTAATGTGCGCATGCTTAGTTGTTGTGAGTGCTCACTGGTGTCAATATTTTGCTGTCAATAAGATATCATTTTGGAGGGGATATGATTATAGGGTTAAGAGGGGAATTTCGAAAGTTTAGTCCTTAAATAGTTTAAAATCCTTAAAAATATGTGAGAGGTCCTGTAGAGTCAAGACAAGCTAAGTAAACACCAGAACAACCTTAGGACTAAAGACAGGAAATGGGAAGTTTGTTAGTTGTTGATTACAACAGATGTCAAATGTATTTAATAAAGCCCACAGTATGGATTTAGCATCTGATCAAAAATGATCCGGACTGACAAAACAAAAATTCCAAATAGATAATGCGTATTTCAATTTTTCATAAATTTTTTGCAAAAGATTCAGAACTTTTCATATTATTCCAACATTGACATACTTTATACCCCAAATATTAGCCAAAACGTGATGAGTCGATCCATAAATCGATTATCGTCCTTAACAGAGGTGGATGGAGGGCTCGCATAAGGAAAGTTTTCGTTGACGTCACGACCTTCACTGAATACAACCCTGGGAGTTCGGTTTCTCACTTTAGCTCGACTTCAAGCGGATGTTCTTTGGCTACCCAAAGGATAATTGGTCTAAGACCGGAAGTCGTGGCTACTCCCAAGTGAATGACGCTTACAGAACTTTCCTCACTTGGGTGAACTTCTACATATGACTTCATCCTTCATACCATATAATAGAATGAAAGCATACCCGACTATTGGGATTTAAGTCAGTTTGGCTTTAGACCTGGAAAATCAGCAACTGACCAGATATTCACCATGCGCCAAATTTTGGAAAAGAGGAGAATCGACACACACTACCTCCTAGTCGATTTCAAAGCTGTTTTTGACAGCATGAAAAGGAGCTGCCTTCATGCCGCGATGTCTGCATAACTCCCGCAAAACTTCTCCGGATGTGTAAACTGACGTTGAGTAACACCAAAAGCTCCGTCAGGATCGTGAAGGACCTCTCCGAGCGGTTCGATACCAATCGAGGTTTCAGACAAAGCGACCTAACGTGCGACGTCTTCAATCTACTGCTGGAGAAAACAATTCAAGCTGCAGAACTGAATCGAGAAGGTACAATCTTCTATAAGAGCGTACAGCTTCTGGCGTACGTCGATAATATTGATTTCTTTGGTCTCAAAATCGGCGCCGTTAGCTCTGCTTTCTCCAAACTGGATAAGGAAGCGAAACAAATGAGTGTGCTAGTGAACGAGAACAAGACGAAATATCTCCTGTCATCAAACGAACACTCGTCACACTCACGACTTCGAAGTCGTAGATGATTTGGTCTATCTTGGAAGATGGGGAGAGATGAAGAAGAGGAAGACCTCCGCTCCGTTGGAAAGACCAGGTGGAGAAGGACCTGTCTTGGAATCTCCGATTGGAGCCAAGCAGTGTCTACGCCAATAAAGAAGAAGATGTTGTATAGTATGTTTTTCTTGTGGAAAATTATTTCTATATTTGGAAATGTAAAGACCATAAAAAATACAACACATAATTTTATTACGCAATCTTATTAAATACTATGCTGTTTTATTATTCTTCTCTCACTATTTTTGGATTCTATTATGGAAAAGATAATATAAAATGGTTAATAAAAGACAAAAGTCAATATCCATTGAGCTCAAGTCGGAATACCAAACCCCCTATCTCCTCTTATTTGCCCTAAGTCCAGCTGCAGCTTATGGCATTCATTTAATAACATAATTTTGACTGTCAACCAATTATTTTTCGATAAATTTCTCCGCTGCACCCTACGCTTTGTCAC
This sequence comes from Bactrocera tryoni, assembly GCF_016617805.1. NCBI lineage: Eukaryota > Metazoa > Arthropoda > Insecta > Diptera > Tephritidae > Bactrocera > Bactrocera tryoni. Next base: position 81,654,271 of record NC_052500.1, on the reverse strand, counting down.
AGTCTGTCATAACCACGTTATAAAGTGATAAAAAATAATGAAGTGAGTCGCGCTAAAGGCACTCATACACACATACGCGTTAATAAATAAATTTCAACTGACTATTTCCACATTTTAGGTTATAAAATTGGCGTCTACGAAAGAGCCAAGACAACAGCGACAGCAACACACATTGCCTTCCCCCATTAAGCGGTCAATAAAAAATACAAAATCTCGAAGAACACACAAAAAAGTTAAAATGAATACTAAGAAAATTTTTAACTGTCAACTGCCCACCTGCTGGGCTGTCCTAACCGCACACATGCGCGCGCTCCCCCGCACCTAGCGCCTCCTTACGCGCTCCCCGGGCGACGTGTGAAGATGCTCGTCTGTCTGCCGGCAGTCAGCCTCCACGTTTGACACACTCTCATTTACAACTGAATGTGCTTATGTTTGTTGTTTTGAAAAGTTGTCATTGTCTTCTGTTATGTCGTCTTGTTGGGTCAGCTGGTCTCGTGCTGCTTGTTTATGTTTGTTTTGGTAATTCTCATGTGTGATTTATGTCAGTCGTAGCGCCATTTTATTTTAATTTCCTCGATTTTATTTTGCTTTTAGTTTAAATTTACCACAAAATATAAACCTTTTCCTCTCTCGGCTGCTTAAAAATAATAACGACAATAAAATTAAAAATATGCGCTGTTAGATTAATTGAGTTTTATTCGTTCCTATTCAAGTCAATCAATTTGGGCTGGTAACACGAGGCGCGCGAGGCATGAGTGATAGGGTCGTGCGAAACAATTGATGGCCGACTATTAATGTCACAGTAATCTGTCAACTACGCTTAAAATTCAATTCGTTCTGCAATGTTAATGAACTCGATATTACATGGGTCCAATAACTAGTACCGACCTCCTAACTGATTTCGAAGAATATGTAGTGTTTAATGGTTTGAATATACAAATTTTTCTATGCGATACTTATTCTGGACTAGGCTTACTTAGACTTTAAGCTCATTACAATTAAATAGTTCCTAATGTCATAGCTCAATGGTTCGTAATTAATATTGATAAAAGCGGCTCGTAAGGCACGAGTTAGGAAATCTTTTGGAATCTAATCCTAATATGAGTAGTGAACGGATATCTAGATTCCTTATCTCTAGCATTAAATTACTAAATGATTAGACTGGTTTGGTCAGCAAGACTGATGAAGTTGCTAGGTTAGGCATTTCGATCTTCTAACTGGAGAATGGAAATGGGTAGGAGCTTGGTTGGCTTTTGTTTCTCTACTGGATATCGTCCGGTCCAAAATAAAATGTAAGATGTATAGGGAGTTCTCAAAAAAGTCCACTTTTCAAGGTTGTTGGAGTTCTAACTAGACATTGCCCAATCGAGATTTAAGCGGCAAAATTAAATATTTTATTGGTTGCTTAAAAGTAGATAATATAGAATCATCTCAACATTTCACTCCAGAATGTCCCGCTTTTGCCAGATTAAGGTTAAAAAATCTGGGACATTTGTGATTCTGTAAAAGAAAGTAAATTAGTCGAAAACTTTTGAGAGTTTCCGTTAAAAATATTTCAAAGGGTCAATGACTACACTCCGAATTCGTTTTATTGGATTCGAATCTAGCAGAGTGCTTGCATTTGAGACTCCGCTAGAGGAAAGTACTCAAAACATGAATAACTGAAGAGATTAGAAACAATATGTACTAGCGCCACGTTAACCAAACGGACCATGACCAGCTGGAATTCCTGATCGAAGAGAAGAAAAAAGTTCTCTTAATGAAACTCTTGTGGACCGGTTAGGTTGGGTCGTAGGTTTGATCGAAACTAGATGAATCTCACATGGACAGATATTCGTCCTTTGTGGCACCCATAAGCTTCTAAAAGATAGATCGCCGGATTCTCATCCTCCGACGAAGCAAACTAGAGATATAGCTTGGTACTGGTTAATGGTATTGGAATGTACAGCACAGAGATTAACTATGCTAAGAGGCAGTAGTTAGGATGATTTCTTAAGGTAAACGTTTTGTGCGCATCAGCAACTTCAATAGGTTTGCCAAAGATGTGTCTACGGAGATATTTCAATTTTAATCCAGTAGAAGGAAGTGACAAGATGATTCCACCTCATCATTCTCTAAATTGCCTTTTGGACAGTGTCCATTCAAAACACCTTTAATTGAGGCGAGATTGACTCTGCTAAAACCTTGAAGTTCGGATGACTTCTTACGGTTCACACTGAGTCAGAACAATTTCGCAGTCGAACAAGTTCTGGTCGTTTATCAGCGTCTGCTGAGCTCACTGGAAGTCTAACACCAGAACGCAACTAGACATCGGAGAACCGATTCGACTCCAAACTTCTCCATAGCCAGTTCATCCGCTTTACAGTTTCCAGCGATTGCGCTGTGACAACTATTGTGGAATATCCAAAGCAAATTAGAAAAATAGCCTAGTGGTGGTTAATGGAATTGGTATGTACACTATGACAAAGGACAGATTTTAGAAGTCAAAGGTCAATGACCTTCGGTAGAAAATAATATTTGTCATTTTGAAAATGTCTCGCCGTAATAAAATTGAACAATGTTTTGACCATATTTATGCATTCAATAAAATCATCGATTAATAATGTGACATTTTAGACGACAATAAATATGCACACACCTACAAACACATGCAAATATATACCATATATGGATGGGTGTACGAAATGCCAGGGTGGCAAAAACAATAGCAACAATAAGAAAAATAAATACATACATATGTGTGAAGTTTATTGACATTCACCATTTTAGGCAACCAATTGACAAGCTAATGGTCATAGCAAAAATACTCATGCATATTCAGTAACTGAAAGAATAAACTGACATAGCCACTTTGGTATCGGATTTTCTTGAGAACAAGCACACGCACACATGTCTATGGTGCTGATATTACAAGATATGTGGCTGTGTGTGTAAAACGGTACATTCTTTGCATGAACAATCTGAAATTAATATCCGTATGACTGTGACTAGCGGTGTAGTGGGGTGGTCGAGTGTCAAAACCTTCGGCAGCGGCGGCGGCGGCGGCGGTGACAATGGCGTCTACTACACAAATACTTATATTCGGCAAAGGTGTTTCGGTGGTCAAGGTGTACCCGCACACATAGCTTTGTTTGTCTCCGTCGGCCACTCAGTGACTCTAAACTATGCGACAGTTTAGCCACATACTCTACATGCATACATACATACATACCAGCACTGCTGTCGAGTGGACAGAAAATCGATCATCGGCTGGCGCTTACTGCCGGCCATCTCATTCAACTTGCTGCTCGTATGCGTGTATATTGATACCCACCGATGTTTTATGCATGTGAATCAGGCATTATGTGACCGCTGCTCTGCATATATTTATGTATGCGCTTTAGTACAAGCGTTCTCAAATGAAAACATGTTTCAAATTTGATATCTTAACAAATGATTTTTTATATGCCTAATTCGTTTTTGTTGTTGCTTTTTGTATGTTTTGAGTATTTTTTTGGTTTTTACTGTCGCCGTGATTTTATTTTCCATATTTTATGCATATTACTTCTTTAGTTACCTGTGACGCGGTGGTATGGCGCTCAGTGCCGTTTTGTAATTGACACCCAAATTAGTGGTAAATTATTTTATTGTCTATCTAACTGTTTAACCGATTCGTTTCATATTTTCGTTATGGCTGCGTGGCTTGGCGCTCTACATTATCTCACTTGCATGTCTCTGTATGTAATTTTGTATGTAAGACGATCATTTATGTTATGTTAGATGTTATGTAAGTGTGTGTCTTTGATTTTTCATTTCTTGGAAACTCATTTGCATAGCTTACTTGCCATTAAAATTCGATAGCTTCATCGACTTTAGGTGCGTTTTATTTATGTAAACTTCCTAATTTTATTAATCAGATAAGCGTTTAAGCGTTGTTTATTGCATTTCCTGTCACTTAATAATTGAGTTATTTAAAACGGTATTTATGTGTTCACGTGCGTACAAGTGATGGCGGTCGTTAAGTGCTAAATATATTCATTTCAATTGATTTGAGAAAATTAGAAAAAAATTTGAATGGATTTCGGAAAAGCTGTAGAATATAATATAGAGAACTGATTAAGGGACCACATGGGTTTCCTTAGGTAAAAAACAGCTTTTTTTCTACAATTTTTTCTTATTAAAAAATAAAATATTTTATTAGAAATTTTTATTGTTACAAACATACATTATTAACAATAAATAATATAATATAATACTGAAATTTTCGGAAAAAAATATTTCAAACTCGGCCATTGCGACGCCATTTGCGGTGGCCCCTCGGAAAAACAGATGCGCGCTCGTTGGCAGGATAACTCCGTACAGGATCATCTGAAGTGAAAAAAAACGTTTTTAGTTAAAATCTTAACTTAGAACTTGGAGCAAGGCAAAACTCTGAAAATTGGATTTTTGGCAGACATTTAAAAAAAATGAAAGTTTCAGAGGAAATTTCGCGACTTTTTAAAATAGTTGTAATTGAAAAAAAATCCTTTGTCCAAGTCTTTAAGGACTGTATCTCAAAGACTCGTGTAAAATTGCATGAAGATCGGTTGAGTAGTTGTCGACAGTTTCGAGGAAAACGCGTTTATATACGGCGCACTTAGCCTAGCTAGCCTCGAGCGTAGAAGTTCTCAGGGCTGCATCTCCGAAACTATTACACGGGTCAACTTGAAAATTTAGGACAATATTCTAGAAGTGTTGTAGAATTTAATAATACTCTAAGAAAACTTTCGACTCTTTGAAACCCGTAAACCCTTGTAACCTCTTAAAGCAGAAAGTTAGCGAGGGATGAGAGAGATGATGACCGTCTCAATGAATTTGAATGAATTTTTGTTAAAAAAATAATAAAATATTGTGCTTTTGGATGTAAATCATTATTATCTTAAGTGCACCATCTGATCAAATTTGACCCGGATTGGTCCATATAAAGTGCGTGCGCATACTGAATCCACAAACAATATTTTCTAGATTGGTACACACTTTTTTAATGTTCGTGTGATGTTTGATCTCTATATGTCAATTAGTCTGAGCCTTGCAGCTGTTTGTTCTTGACGAAAAGCTTGTCTGGCGATTTTTACCCGCAAAGAATTGAGCAGCGAAATTGCTCGAAAGTTTGTGTTTCCAATGGAATCACGGCTACGTTATCAATGAAAATTTTTTACAAGGTTTTTGGGAAGTCTACTTTATCGTTAATACAATTATTTGAGTGGCACAAAGCATTCAGTGAAAGTCGTGAAACCATCGACACATGCCTCATGCGAGTCGTCCAACTTTCGCTGCTAATGACGATGACATCGAAAAAGTCAAAAGAAACAGTGCTGGGAAGTATTCGTGTTGGATCTCAACATCTCTTATGGATCTATTCAATACATTTGGTTTATGTTCTGGGTATGAAGCGTGTTAATGTTAGACTAGTACTACAATAACTGAATATTTTGACAAAAACGCTGTCGAGTTCGCAAGGGAGATCCTTGATAATGTAGCTGAGAAACCTATCTTCATTAAATGCATCATTACTTGTGACCAGACTGCGCTTTATGAATATAAAGTTGGAACTGTCCAACAATGCAGAAAATAATGCTACGAAATTGTTTCGAAATTAAAAAAATCAAATTTCGCTGAAGGAACTGAATGTCTCACTCGAGATTTATAACAACGGTATGGCATATTGGATTAAGCGTTAGTATACATGTATTGGCGCAGGAGCCTATTTTGAAGCCAATAATTAAAATATGTTTGAAATTATGTCAAACTGTAGTTTTTATCAGTCCGGGTCAAATTTAATCGGATGGTATATACACATAACTGCGATCAATCTAATTTCTATAGAGTTCTTAAAAGATTCTAAGATCCTTCAAACGAATTCATCATTCGAATATCAGAGGTTTTCTAGAAGAAAAATCCACCGAAGTTCGAACTTTGAAGATAAGGAATAAAGGGAGGCTTCTGTTTGTGCTTTGTTTGTATGCATAAATATTGTATCCTCAATTCTTTGTTAGTTTGGCATAGAATTCAGGTTTATTTGGTATGAGCTCAGTAGTGATGTCTCGCTCACACATTAAGCGATATTGAGAGCCTCTGCTTTCTCTCGCATATATCGCAGCGATTTTTGAGGCCATTCCTATCACTTTTTGTTTGTTCATTTTCATTTAATTCATGGATTGAGAATCTGCCTCAAGGTTTCTACAATCTAAAGAGCCTTGTCTTTAATATTCTATGATTGTCTGTAAAGTAAACCCCACAATATCTTCATGATATTCTCATTCATTCCATTAAATCTATTGGAAAGTCAGGATTCAATAAGCATCCTATCGAAATAAAAATTTTGTATACAAAATTGAGTTTTGTTACTTTGGGCACATACTCATGATCAATGTGCTAAGTCTACCTTTGGGTCTAACACTATGTACTAAACCCATCTTAAGTTATAAAATTCCGGACATTTTTGGCAATCGTTCGTTTCAATTTGATGAATTGAGTTGTTGTAGGTTATTTTCATTTCCCAATAAAATTTTTGCCTGGGTTTAGAAGCTCATAATTCAGCACGCCCTTCTGATCTCAAGAAATACAGAACTTTATCTTGGCGCTTCTTCAAGAACTGATATGTGAAGTATTGCTTGAAGTTTGGCTCTGACAATTTTGGTTCCTTACCAATTTATTTCTAGAAAGACTTGTCTCAAATTTTGGACATGTGCATACTATGGTAAGTTGAAGTGCTCATAGCGAAAAACCTTTCAGCTGTATGTAAAAAATAAGCCCCTCACATATGTAAGTAACATATATGTATGTATGTATATCTTCATATGTACATCCGATTGCCCATAAAAGCTGCTCGGCCATGTTGGTGGTCTAAAAGTAATTTTGTCTAATGACTTGGAAATCCGTCAGCAGCAAAAACATAATGGAACAAGTAAACGTGCTGTACAAGTACAAAAATAACAGTATATGTGTATGTGTGGAACTTTGTTGGCCACCAGACAGCCAATTGACGATCACGTCGGCCATATGTTCACACGTGTGTATATCGGTCAAGTTGACTGGTAGACTGAAAGCACACAAGTAAAAGGCGACTTTGTGGCAAAAGTAGGAAGGGCTTTCTGCACACCCAACACATACCATATGTGTAGTAAGTATGTGCATAGTGCTTTCGTTTAGACATCCGCTTACAAGCAGCAGGAAAGTAGAGAAGCTGTGTGCGGCTCCAAAGCCGTTATGCATGAACGCCAACCGACGGCGATTGCGCTCGTGATTTAAGCAGCAGACGTCGATGCCGTTGGCACGGCTCCCCCAACACGGCTGCCACCTTTTGCTGTGCAGGAGGCTGCAGCTGTGCTGTACATTTGCAGTATCAGCTGCTCTGCATATATTCTCAAAGGCGATCGGTGATCGTGTGTGCAGTAGACTGTCCGATCTGTGTGGTCGTCGGCCTTATGGCTTTCCTGTGCGGTTGGCTGTCTTACGAGACACGGTCAGTTGCAATGACTGAGCACGTGTGTAATCCTATTAACCGTCAGTCAATATGAGCGCGCAGACTTGACTCGTACGTAATGCTGTATGGATTTTGTTTTTGTTGTGGTGTGAGTATGTAGTGTGGTTTTTATGAAAATAACAAAAATTTGTTTGTCTACTTTTCGAAAAAAATTCCGTTAAATTATTTATTATTAAATTAAAAATGTTTCTGATAAATATTTTTGACAATTTTTAGAGAAAAACTTTGTTTACACTTTGTGGGTCGAAAAATGATTTTTAATTTAATTTTTAAGCACTTTATTATACACTGAAGACTGTATATTAGGTTTAGAGCGAAGTATATAAGAACCAGAAGAAAGTGCTGGACACGACGAGCTGAGTCAACGTCTTGGCTAACATGTCGCTCTGTCCCTACGTTTACTTGTGAACCAGTGCCTCAGTTTTTGAGATATCGCTCTAAAACTTTGCATATGCTCTTTTCTCTCGAAGAAGCTGCACATTTGCCGGCAGCGCCGATATCGGTCCACTATAGCCTATAGCTGCCATACAAAGTGAGCGTTAAAAAACAAGTCCTTGTATGAAAAGTTTTATATTTGACAAGATTTCTTATTCAAATTTGGTTTAGATTATTATTCAAGACAACTCTATAATCTTAGAACAAATTGTTCAGATTGGACTACTATAGCATATAGCTGCCATACAAAGTGAACGTTAAAAATCAAGTCCTTGTATGGAAAACTTTTTTATTTGATAAGATATCTTTACTAAACTTGGCATGAATTATCCTCAATGCCAATGATACCAAATCTGAAAATATTATTCGAATCGGATTACTATAACATATAGCTGCCATACAAACTGAACGATCAAAATCAAGTTCTGGAAAAGAAAAGATTTTTAAATTTAAAATTCTACAAAAAATCACGTCAAAGTTGGCATTACCGTTATCTTCAATAAGTATATATGCATTATTCGTTGGTCACTAGCATGTCCAAGCTACACTAATGTGTACAAATGCTCGTGATAAACAAGCGAGTAAATATGTATAATGCATGTTTGTAGTGCACATTTTATAATAAGAAAATTTGATCCTGTGCAAAGTGTATTTATTGGTTTGCTAATCTTGTATTTTGTATATTTTGTAATCTAATTTAATGCAATTAAAGTCAATTGCTTCAAAATCAACAACTCAACAGCGTGTTAGAAGCGTTGATGGCAGTGGCAGGGCAGCAGCGGGGAGTGTTTTTGCGCAATCGAATGCAAAAAATAACGCACATCCTTCAGCGTGCCAAACCGCTATTGGCCCACCTACAACATACATTCCTACACATACATATGTACATACATACATACATATTTGCACACCAGAGCACTCTGCTTATGCCATAAGTTTGTATTTCTGTATGTATCTCGTCAATTTCGCTCACATCCGTTTTGCACTCAAAAGGAGACAGGTTGCATTGGCAATTGAGTGGATTCGCTTATGCGCCGACGCATTGTCCAGCCATTGCCATGGTTCCTGCCAAGCCGCTGGGGGTTGTATGTCTGTGTTTTTTTTTTTTTTGTTTTTGGCTTCATTGCTTTGGCAGTGCGGCTGATTTCGGGAGTTTCGTTTACGTAGGTGGAGAACTTCGCTTATTTTCATGTTGACTCGTCAAGCGAAAATGCAAAATGGCTACGCAAATATTTACCAAAGGCTACACTGGGAAAAATTGCAAGTAATATAACGAAAACTCTATATTAATTTACTACGAAATAACAAGTATATGTATATAATAGAAGTAAAACATTAGCTTCGAATCGTCTAGTGAGCCATCAGCTCCGGCCATCAGCTGGGAACCAGACACGAGCTCGAGAGCTAGTGGTACATTCACTTTAACCACCGCCTCTGGTCTAGTTCCTTTCCAAATGTCTCCACTCTTGAGAGAGCTTCTTTGTAACGGGATGCTGGTCGTTCCTCAGTATACCTAATCATATTTTGAAGGTCATGGTGCCATTCGGCGTTTTTACATCTGAGACTGCAAATATAGCCGCCGCTACCCGCTTCCACCCATCACAGAAGATGGCTGCGTCTTCTCTGCTGCGGTCAAATACCCTGAGTTCAATAGAGCCTTAGTTAATTGCCGAGCGAAGCCTCCTCCTCCTGTGACCTCTGCCGCTTTAATATAAATAAGGAGTCGTCTCCTTGCATCTATCTCACCCAATTAATGATGACGAGAGAAGAATGTACTCTGAAGCCTGCCAAAGTTTTTACGAAACGAAGGCAGTCTTGCCTTTAACCCACTAGCCATTTTTGTAGAGTGTCACCTGTATATACTAAGATGACAGAATACCACGGCTACCAACCCAGGTGTTAACCAAATCCATACACGTTACATTAAGGATAGACCGCATAGGTCAGAGATTGATGGTTCATAAAATTGGCTTTCAGATCTCTTTCATTGACTTTCTGCTGCGGCCTCTAGTTTCATTACGAAATTTTTTACAGTGTAGCTTTATTAAAATTTTAATAGTTTACCTCCTATCATGAACTGCTCTTCAAAACTCATCACATATTCTGAAAATTCTCCCTCTCCTCCTCGATTCAACGAATCTCAACTGAAAAAAAATTACAAAATCAACTTTGCAATTCATTGAATTCTTTTGCCTGATTTAACAATATTCGGGGTAAAAAATCCAACACTCGACCAAACAAGAAAGTAAACTGAGAGAGTTCGAAAGAAAGCAATATTACTTCCAGGCCAATTTAAAGTGTTCGTCTGCTAACAAGGTCGCCTACAAGCGGCTGGACGGTCAGACTGTTGGATAACCGTATTTATCCGACCGTTGCTCAAGCTGCAGACAGGGCCGAGCGCATTATTGGCGACAGGCACAAGGGCGAAAACAATATTAAAGCGAGATTCAGGTGGTACGTTATGACATTTTTTGCCAATATTTGTTGGAGCAGCATGTTCCACTTGTATATTTGCTTGTCTACTCGATTTAATCCCCGTTTTAATAACATGCTGATACCATGTTTCTCCACATTTTAGGCATTTTTTTGCAATATTTGCTTTTGTTGTTTTTGATCAATTAAATTTTGCACAATTGACTGATTTTGGCGGAGCGCCACAGTGTCGTCATTGTGTGGTGTGCTTATGCTTGTTGTTGGTATTCATATTTACGGGTTTACGGGTTTAAATAACAACTTTAAAGACCAGCAGTTGTTGAACTGTCTATAAGCTGTGATTTAATTTTTGGATAACTCAGGGTTTTTTCTGTATGCTCGCTTAAATTTAATGCCGCAAGGTTAATAAAAAGAGCAAGAAAGTGGTTTTGGCTGGCGCCCAATCAAGTGTGTCGGGTTAATGAGGTGAACTATTTTGCGGCTATAATGCGACATAAGTCTGTGTATCGAACCCACAATTTGGCCAGATATCTGTATTTTGCTTGTATATCATAATTCTTGCGAGTTTTAATTTAGTAGAACTTCTCTAGTTTTCTTGGAAGGTTATGCGCTTCGTGGAAGGATCTCAGTTAAGCTTAAGTAGTGTATGGATCACTCGCATTTTCAGCATTTTGATGGATTTCTTGTTGATAGCGTAAAATATTGGATATATGGTTCCGAAATCATTATCAGAAGACTTCTTTGGGTGGATATAGAGCTCCAGTGTAGTACCCCTTTCCAATGAGTGGAATAGTTAATTGAGAAATTCGAATGAAAGAGACTCTTAATCACTTTGCAAGAAAAAGGATTGTAACAGAATTAGATTAGGTTAGGTTAAATTAGGTTAGGTTAGGTTATATTGGCTGATTGTCACGCTTTGCCGTATATAGTAGATCTATCCTTAGTCCCTTTTAATGCCATATGGAGGCTCAGCTAGCTAAAGTATTCGTCATACAAGACGTCAACACTTTTTGTGAACTTTAATTGTTGACATACATATAATTTTGATACATTATTTAGTCCCTTGAACTGCGAAGGTCTTAGATATTTCAGACGAATTCTAAATAGTGCTGGATAGAAGCACAGAAGGTGTTCCAGTGTCTCTCTTATGCCTACTTCTCTTTTTTTTCTGCAAGTACATCGTAGTAGACCTGCCAGTAGGCCAATAACCGTGCTGCAGTCCATGTGAATAAAAAGGATGGGTGTTTTCCTTCAGGGTTCTTGCAAAGGATCTTGTTGATCCTGCAATTCTTTTAGGTTTTCCATTTCGCCCTGATCAGTCTGGCAATGTTTCCGGAAATTTCTCGTATGTCGTTTTAGTAACTTCCGTATTTCCAGTGTTTCCCGTTGTTCGGTAGCCAGACTTATGGCATTTTTGGCAAACTCGTCAGGTGTTTCGTTTCCCGGAATACCTTTGTGTCCTGGAACCCAGTCAGTATATATAACTTAAGATGCGACTGAAGCTAGAGCTAGATATGATTTTGTCTAAAACCCCAGGATATGATAGTATTCGACGCAGTACCCGCCGGTTGACGCTGAGGAATATCTCAAACTTCGTTAGAAAGCCCAAGTGGAGAAGAACCTGGCTAAGCGATATCTACGCCAATGAAGAAGAAGAAATCAAAGGAAGTTATTATGAATAAAATCTGAACTTCAGTAGCGGCAATGCATTCCAGCCTGTAAGACCGTTTCTCTCAATCGGTGGTTATAATTCAAAATATTGATTCTTAATATAATGAGCCCTTTGAGGTGCCATATCAGGAACTTCGCATATAGTTAAGATGTGAAGAAGCTAAACTATATAAGTCGGGGGATTATAAGGGTTATGTCCAAGGTTTTCCTCTACTTGGTAGAGTGCATTTTGGTGTTTTTGGGAGAATGGGAATAAAAGTATCTATAAATGTTAAATCAGTTGCCAGCGGTTATAAAATTTTATAAGAACCTTTCCTAATTCGATATTGTGTCCGTTCAATACTGTTTGCCAAGAACAGTGTCAATGGAAAAGATTTCCAGTTTTTAGATTTTGCCTATTCGGTTTTGGATTTTTTGTTTTAGAGGAAGGTGAGTCCATTGTCAAACTTTTGCAAAACTGTAGTTGAAACAGCTCGGCAATCATATCCTCAATGAACCTGGTAAAATAGAGGGAATTGATATTAGCCGCATCACCAAATTTGTGGCTGGCTCAAACTTGGCTTTATCAATTTTTGAGAGTCTTTTCGATCGAGTTCCTTTTTGGAGTATTTAGGAACCATAATATACCGGCTTTCCCAGCTATTAAAGTTAGATCCGTTTTGTATCAATCTTTTGACCTAAGCAAATCTAACCTTCTAACTTGATCTTCCATATTGTCCCTTTTATCTCTTCTCCTGCTCATTTTAACCTGAATAATTGATATCTGAACTTCCATATTGTCTTCTATTTGATATAAAAGTATCAAGGGAACCTGGTGAAATGGATATTAGCTGCCTCACAAAATATGGCTGGCTCAAACTGCTTTGTCGATCTTGAGTGTCTTTTCGATCAAGTTCCTTTTTGGAGTATTTAGGAACCAACCTCAGCTGTTCAAGTTAGATCCGTTTTGTATCAATATTTTAACCTTAGCAAATCTAACCTTTTAACCTGGTCTTCCATATTGGGCTTTTTATCTCCTTTCCGGCTCATTTTAACCCATATAAACGAGTGTAAGCAACCTCTTATACTAACTATGCGGTAAATCGAGTAAATTATTATCTAAATATTGTCGTCCTAACCCTCGACAATCATTATCGACGACCGAATATTCCAAAAAACCTAGGAACACCTAACCACATACAACTAAAACCAAACTGCAGAAAAGCAATTAAAATCGTTTTGAAGCTTGCCGATGTCAACACCGACGGCAACCCAGTCGCTTGGATACGCCTCGTTCGGGTGGTATATGAGAAAACTAACACAGACACACAAGCGCACACATGCATAAGCCACCAGAGGCGCATTGAGTGAGCGTTTTGGCTGGCATGGCAGGTCGGCTAACTGGTTGGTTGGGCCGACCAGTGACGAAAGCGTCAGAAAAGCGCTCAAAAGGGCGGTGTGTATTGGTGTGCGTCAACACATAAAACCAAAAAAAATGCGTTATATAAAAAAGCAACAACAATTTTTGTTGTGTCACTACCACCACTAAAAGCTGAACAAAAAAAAAACGAATTTTAGTCGCCTTGTTGGGTGTGCATTTGTAACTGTAAGCACGAACGCCGGCAGCTGTCAGCCCACCATAGCTTGCGCGGAGCAGTCGCGGCAGCAGGCCAATCAGTACGAGTGCAACTTTGTTTGAAAACGCATAAAATGACAATTGGAATTTGCAAATGTTTGTAAATACGCGTGCATTTAGGTTACTATAAAAATATGGCATGCTAATTAAACAATAAAAGTGACGTTCGCAATGCGAGAGAATTTAAAGAAATAATATGCTATATATGTATATGTGTATGTATTTTAATATAAGCGCTTATACTTTCATATAAACACACCGAGTATGCCATGCCGTCGGTGAAATGTCAAACATTTTATCTTAACTGCGTTTAATGTGAAAGGCTACAAGCTATAAATGACAAAATCAACAACAACAACAAACTAAAATTTGGCCGCAAACAAATTGACATTTCCCTATTGACACATAAAATGCAACTGCAACTGACCGCTCGCTAATTAATACGCTTGTCTGCCTGTGCCAATTAGCGACGTTCGCAGCTTGTTAATTAATGTTGAGTATCAGCAATTAAAATAACAATAAAACAACAATATTCTAGAACAACTGCATCGCAGAAAAAAAGAAAAAAATATAAAATGTTTAAACTTTGTAAATTTACTGCAAATTAATTGCTCATTAGCGCGTCGTGACGATCATTAACTTGCGCGTATATTAGCGAAACAATCAGCCACAATAACAACAACAACCAGTACAATCAACAGCAATCATCTGCAAGTCTCACCCAATTGTTGCAGCTGTCCGCACTGACCGCAGCGCCTGCTGATATTGCCGTCAGCGGCTGCAGAACGTCACGCGCTTTCCCATCTGCAGTTTTATTGACCATCTGGATTGACACGGTCGTCGTCGCTTCTGGACGCGCGACTGCTGCGCCTTCTTTTCTTCGCCTCATCTGCATACATGTGCGCATGTGTGTGTGTTGCTCTTCGCGCATTGCAATCGCGAAATCGCGACATTTATTTATTACAAGTGTCAATGAGTGAATGTCAAGTGTCGAAGTGATTTACTTGTGTCATCGTATTGCCGTCGGCAGCTTTGATGCGCGTCGTGTTTTTTTTTTGTGGAAAAAATGTTGAGAATTTGCTTTTATGTTTGCTTTTCGTATTGCGGATTTCTTTGATTTGCTGCAAGTAGCGCTATAATTTAACGGTTCGTAACAATATATCTGACTGGCGCTGTGTGTTGGCAGCCGTAGTTTGTGCAACATTGAAATATGTTGTATAATGTGCCGTGTTATCAAAATTTTTCAACACTGGATTACTACAAGGTGAGTTTAGATGCTATTTAACGGAATTTTGAATTTTAACATGGATATAAGTACATATGCTTATATCGATTAATTCGTTCTGCAATGCAATAGTCTGTATCGATCGAGTTATACTTGAGTACCTAATACTTTAAGGTATTGATCATCAGTTTTGAAAATAGTTAGGTTATGTAAGTTTATATATAAAACTCGGATAACTAACTGCTACGAACAACGAATTCATTTTATAACGGTTATAACGGTTATATACTCCACGTTACCGTGGTAAGATTCAGATAAGTTGCAATCGAGATCTTCCAACGATAGGCTCAGGAAACGTGCTGTTTCGACGGGGTCGGACCATAGGGAGTGGTGCGTCAGTGGGATTCGTGTGCCATGCAAAGAGGTGGCTTATTGCACGCAGAACATATATTAGACATGTCGGGGTCAATTCTGGATAAGTAGGAGTTTACCTTGCTACAGTATACAGAACGAAGCGCCAGAAGGGTCACTCTCGATTCACGCTTTCACACGAGTTCTTCGTTAGCAATGGGTGGTGGTTTGACTCCAAGTACGCACCAAGTATGCACCTAACCTAACCTAGGATGGAGCTTTTTAGCGCAGACGCTGCAGAAAAAATCCTCCGGGCCCGGGTTGGACTCGATGCCAGCTCGAGTCAGGTGGATACGGAACTACCCTGTTACAAAGCGTTGCTCCAGTGATGACAACCTTAAGCTAAAACTTAACGATCCAAAAGCGGTTAGATCACCGAATAAACAGCCCTTGGCCGGATAAAATTCAGGTCAATTCCGGTAACGTAGAACCGGCTGTGGAACTTTCAACAAACAAAATTGTTCCTCTTATTTTTGGTGCTGGAGAAATTTAACATGCAGAAGTCAGACCCAAAAATTGTGTCAAACGGCGCTGAGGGAAGATCTTTTAGACCCAGAATCAGTGAGCTCTTTGATCTCTTGCTAGCCTTTCTCTAGTGGTGGCGTTAGCATTGGCCCATCGACGACTACGTTGTAAGGTTGAGAATCTTACTGAAGCTGTTTGGTCGAAGACGAGGTGGAAACATCTCAATACTTCCTCCTTAATTTTCCCGCGTTTGCCAATTAATGGCCTAAACACTTGGGAGTTCACACTTTCCGATGTCCCACTTAGGTGATGGAAATAGAAATTAAACGCCTATCATTCTTGTGGCAGCAGCACAAACATTCCCTAGTTAAAAGGTCTGAAAATAGTAATCCATTATTTTTCCAATAGATGACTTTTTAATCTGTATCTCGCGTTGTCTTAATTCGATCGAGAAACGCTATATGGAAGTAGAAAGATAAGATCTCGTACCAAAACAATTTATCGAAGAGTTTTGTGATTTCGTGACTTGGATATAAAAAAAGCTCGATGTATGGCTGTCGCATGAGTTAAAAAAATAATCCCTTGAACTGAATTTCCATCTACGATTCGCAACAAAATCTATATATTTCTGAAGCGGACTGGCGATGAAAAATAGGTCACTTACGACAACATCAAGGGAGTCGGGGCAAATGGTGACCAAACAATCGACTGAAGAAGGCAATAGTTGGGAAATTGTGTTCCATCAGAAACAGGATAATTAATTTTGTTAAGATAATTAAATTTGTCTTCCCAGATCTTATAATTTTAGATATGCAATCCAACTTTCGTTGAAACGTTATAAAATTCTCGACTTATTTGATTTCTACTCCTTCTGGACTGGAACTTCGGCAGATACCATTAGTGGTATGACATATACATAAGTCACTACCTGAAGACTTATAAGTAGTTGGTGGTCAGTTAACCTTAAAATAAGTATATTTTGAACCATATTCTTTAGTATAAAAATCTCTAACCATATGCAAATTTTTAAGGACTACAGTGGATAGACTCCAGCTCGGAACTATGTGTTTTCTAGAAAATGGTCAAATCATGATTGACTTAGCTAATTACCAAGGTATAAATCAGCAACTGATGACTAAAAATATATAACCTGCAATGTTTTATAATTATACAACAAATTTCCAAATATGGGACCACCTACTTTTTGGACGAAACCCTTCGTTTTATAATGAGAACTTCAGCAAAAAATTGATGGCTCAATTAAATTTTGACCTTCTCTTTGCTACTGTGCCTTATCTGTGCATTAATCGGAGAAATTCTCCAATCCGCACTGCCAAAGTGTTGGAATGTTAATGCTTTTTTTTGGAAAGGTTACTAGACCATAAAGAATCACGTTTGACGTAATTATTTCAGCAAACTGTTGCACTTACGGCTACTGTGTGCCGAGCTCTAAGCAGAGATTGTCCTTTTGGGGTAAGCAGTTAGTCAGTTTTAAGTAGTAGAAGGCTGTTTGTTTGTTTGTTTGCATTTGCCAGCGTGCCGGGCAGGAGAAAGGGCAGCTGATCCTATAATCCCTAAGATTCTGTAGATCCTTCTTGTGTGTGTGTTTGTGTCAGGATTTCAATTTCAACAGAAGCCAAATGAGTTTTCGTAGTAAATACTTAATACCTCGTTTGAATGTTATAATTTTTTGTGTTTTTTATATGCCAAATGTGTTCTTGCTTGTGGTCTTTTTGTCCTTTTTCAGTGAGTTGTTGATCCTTTTGTACCTTTTGAGGTAATTCGTTGTATTTGTGCTATATGCTTGGAAATCATTTGACCAGAAATTTATATATAAAACCACAAAGCGAGTGATCGTGGCAGGTTTCTTTATTTTCCACAATTCCTTTTCTTCGTTGTGTTTTGTGTTTGTTTTCTTTGCTAATGTTATCCTTGAAGAAGCGATGTGCTTTACTTTGTGTTGATCTGTTGTTGCTGTTGCTGTTTTTTATTGTTTTGTTGTTTTGTTTTGCTGTTGTTCTTATTATGGATTGAGGCGTAGACATTGGATTATTTCTGATTTCGTTCTGATTTTTGATTGACAGTCATTTTTTATCTGATGAAGAAGTCTTAATAGTGCGCTACTGATTCTTTCTTTTTTTACATTTTTTTACAAGTAAATGGTATTGAGCGCCTGTATGTGCAAATATTCTGCTCACTTAAGGTGGAAGTTGTAAAATATTCGATTACTTTGAATTTATTCTTGATTGACTGGGCAAATACAGGCGATTATTGTATAATATTAAAATAATTTGTATTGAATGGCGGTACAATCTACAGAGTCTTCTAGATTTTGAATTTTTTTGATATCAAGACTTTTCCTGGAAGATATTTTGTAAATAATAATTTCGGAGAGACATTAGCTTAATTCGCTATATTTTCAAACGTTAATCCTTATCTTTTGTCTTATTCACAGTTACTAAGCCGTTAGAGTTGTGAAATTATTAGATAACTTTTCGGTTATCAACTCAATATCGATTTCATCAATTCTTATGTGGAAGTTTACCATTTGATCAAAATTGAGCCGTACTGGTCCTAAAGTCCATTGGAGCGTATTTGTCAGCTGTTTGTTTACGACTCGAAAGTTTTGTGGCGATTTTTACCATTTGAAAGATTTTTTAATAAGTTTTCTTGAAATTTTCTGTTAGATACATAAATAGAAAACAATTCAGGTTATGCACTGCGACATATGGTCTCTCACCTATATCATATATGGTCAGAAAGATCCAACACTCTGTATAATTCCAGGAAAACTTTTAGGTATGATGGATATTGTGTTTCCAATGGAATCATGGCTCCCGAAACTCAACATCACTTATACTCGTAATTCGGCTGTTGGTTCAACTGAACACATTTTGCTTAATGTTTCGGGTATGAAATGGGTATGAAATGTGCCATTGCTGAACTCGTACCAAAAAACCTAAATCTTTTGCAGAAACGACTTCCAGTAGATATGAAAAAAGAGATGCTTCCCAACCTAGCTGAGGACTCTACATTCCTCAAACGCAACATAACTAGTGATTGATAAGGGGAGAGGTGCTTTTATGAATACCACGTTGAAATTGTTCAACAATCTAGCTCCAAAAATGAGCCGAATCCGAAAAAATTAAAATTCGCTGACAACTTGAAAAATTGAATTAAACGATGGCATACTATTTTGAAGGTAATATAAAAGATTTTTCAGTCCGGGTCAATTTTGATCGGGTACATTAAAACTTTTTTATGAATCCGGAAAAAATTAAAACTCGCTGAAAGTGCGGAAAATTTAATTAAGCGTTGGCATATTATTTTGAAGATGATATAAATTGTTGTAAGTCCGGGTCAATTTCGATCAGGCACATGCAAACTTTTTAATGAATCCGGAAGAAACTAAAATTAGTTGAAAGTACGGAAAATTGAATTAAGCGTTTGCATACTATTTGAAAGGTGATATGATAATAATTTGTCAGTCCGGGTCAATTTTGATCATGTCCACGAAAACTTTTATATGAAAAAATACTTCACTTCTACCTAATTTGGGAATTTGTTGTTTACAGTGTATTACTGATATTATATTTATATAGGTCCACACCGACCCCTGGTTTCATAGAGAAACTCGGCTTACTTCCTTACATAATTATCGTTACCTCATACTCTTCCATTATGCGGCACTTCTTCACAAAATTTTATAAATAATGAAGAATGTGACAATGGAGGAATTACAATCAGTAGGCCTCATGCTAAACCTAAAAGCCCTTGTATCTTCCCATTGTCATTGCCAAGAGTCGATAGCTCTTCCTGTATTACTACAAATTTAAGCGCTTAAACATTTCTATGTATTCCCTTGTGACAATCAACTCTTTACATTCCTCAACCCCACGTTCACTCCACATTATCTGCAATCATCCACCCAACCATCCACCAATGCGCATGCAACTGTACAAATACAGGTGTTGCTTTCAACGTTTTATTTATTTTGTTTATTTGTACTTCTAATGCCATTGTTTTTGTTTCGTTAGCCATTAAAAGTCATTTTACTCAAGTGAAATTTCCATTTATGCAACGCTTTGTCACACACACACACATACATTCGCAATTGTATATACCGCCACTCCACCTCAAACATCAACTAAAAACTACACCCTTATGCTCAAGCCCCAGCTCCAACAGCCCCATCCACCGTCGCCACCATTACCCTTTTGTTGTTATTTGTTCACCGCTTGATGCACCGTTTTGTGTGCATTTGTTCAAAGCGAAAATTCTTTGTCAGTTTGGTGCGTTGCTTGCCTCGCTCCGCTCGTTGGCTCCTGTCTTTCGCCAGTGGCTGGCTTGGCGGTGCGCTTGTTCAACGCGCTGCTTTCAGCTTGGAAATCTGAGCTTCTTCAAGAGCGTAAAATAATTTCAAGAAAAATATATCAACAAACCATTTCGGTTTGAACAATGAAAACGGTTGACAACGATGGCGTTACTGCTGCTGACGTTGTCGTTAATGCTTCTGTTTTGTTCTCCGTCTCTTTGATGGCGATTTTTTCTGTGATGGTGCTCATGGTTCGTCATGTTGATGTTGCGCTTGGTGAGTTGGTGGTATTGTTGAAATTGTTGTTGTTGGCGTTTGTGCACGCTTTGGTGACGCTGATGGCTTCTTTGACTGCACCTAACAATGTCTAACTAAATAGTTACCGGCGTGTTCATATATTTTGTATATAGAATTTGTTATCGCGTTTTATTGTTTGGACTTTTTTGCTAAGTGTGGTCTTAGGTTCAGGTTTCTTAAATTTTATTTGCAAAATTTGATTTTTCCGCACCTCAGATCTATGTGTCGGTAGAAACCTGTCACAACCGTGTATTTAATATATTTGTATACCCTTTCTTGTCGACGGTATCAAGCAAATACCACAGTTAGTAGTTACTGTTATGAAGTCGGGCCGTCAGGCTGCTCTTTCATCTTTTGGGGTTGCTCTTCGTCCCAACTGTGGCAATTTTGTGTGTTTACATACCCATAGAGCCAGAAATGGTCCTCATCGCTGAACAAAATATCGCTGGAAAACGTCAGATTTTCTGGGAACTTTTCAAGAGCCCATAGAGGGAAGGGCGAGTGGTATATACGACAGGCTTAGTTTTTCTTCTCTGATCATAAATTGTATCCAATAGACTCAAATTTGGGTTTCCTTATGGCCAATTATCTGCAGCTATGAAATAAGAAATATTGCTTTAAACCACAGCCGTGTGTCACTAAAAAAGCCGTTTGCCCCGCTGTGTTGAGCTTAATTTGCTTCTATGTAGTGCCTTGTAAGAAGATGACCACCTGATCGACGGTAGGCTTCCGTGTCGAGATCGTCTCGAATAAGTCTTGACATTTATCTAGTCTATATATCAATTTCCTTTGACAGAGTGTTCTGCTTCCTAAGAGCTTATGGCTGAATTGGTTCCAACCACGCGAATATGACGAAAAACTAACGCAACTCTTTTCAGCGAATTTGTTCTTGATTCTCCACAAGGAAAAGTCTAACGGTGGATATTACACGATTTTGGCGGCTAATCGACCGGCCCAAAACATAAAATTATCTGCTCCCTGAAGTATTCTCTCAATAAATCCATTGATTGGTGCGATGTGTGTGAAGTGGCGCCGTCTTGTTGAAACTAAATGTCGCCAAGATCACGAGCTTCAATTTAAGGCATTAAATAGTCGGTTATCACGGCGCGTTAACGGTCGCCATTGACGGTTCGTTCTCACCGGCATTATTTTTGAAGAAATATGAACCGATGATTTCACCGGCCCGCAACCCTCACGAAACCGTTTTTTCTGAATTAGATGTCAGCTCTTGAATCACTTCAGGTTGCTCTTCGTCGCAAATGCGGCAATTTTGCTTGTTTACATATCCAATGAGCCAGAAATGGGCTTCATCGCTGAACAAAATTTGGCTTGAAAATGTCGGATCTTGGATTCTTGGGAACTTTTGAGCGAAGTGATGTCGCTTGGGAAGGTTGAGAGTTTTTGCACAAGCTGTATTTTGTACGCTTTCAACTTAAGATCTCGTTGTAAAATGCTCCATATGTTAGTCCGAGTTGCTGCGAACGGCGCCGAATCGACTCTCCACGGTCTTCGTGTACGCTCTCGGCTACGGCTGCTATATTTTCTTCACTGCGTGCTGAACGTGGTCTAATTGGTCGAATATTATCCAATAATGAATGCTGGGTCTCAAGCTGGGTGATGGTGTTGTGCTTAGTGCGCTCAGTCTTGCTAATGCATCAACAACAATTAACTATTTTAATTTAAAATCTCTTTGTAAATCTGTCTGTACAACGTTTAAATCTTGCCTGTTTCAGAAATACTGAATCCTTGCTCATTTCGCGTTTGGCATTGCTAAGAGATGTTGTGTGTAATTTTCTGAATTTATGTTAGGTGTGTGTGTGTGTGTGTGTGTGTGTTCGTGTGTGAGCAATGATAATTTCATTGAAATTTGAGATTGCAGCTTTTTACGCTGTGTAATGATGCGTCGTTAAGGCGTGTACAACAACAAGTACAGTAACAACAACAACAATCACAATTCCAGTGAAAGTAACAACAATAGCTGTTGGTAAGCGAATAAATGTACAAAGTAGACGTACAGCAACAACAACAGTGGTTAGTTGCTCCGGCAATGGCAGGACACAAAAAGGACCAAAAACAGGGCGCGCAATGCAATCCGACAGATTCCAGATTTTCGCAATGGAAAATGGTTTTCCATTTGAACCGCGGCAAATAATTGCGAGCCAGCTGTAAGAGTGTTGGTAAACACCACTGGCGAGGTAGTCAAGAGCGCCGTGCAACAAACGCGGGTAATGCGTGAGGCAGCGAAGAGGCTGGGCTATACGCCAGTGGCCTCAATGTTCCACATACATATACATAGCACTTGGATTTGTTTGTTGTTCAAGTGGCAGTTAATGCGTTTGCTGATGTCCTTAAATCAACACACACACACACACACATACACGCATTTGCTTGTGCATGTGTATGAGTGCTTTGCAATCACTGCCGCTGCGGGTCACAGCAGCCACAGCGGTGTAGAGCCCGCATGAGGCATTTGAAAACCAGCAGAAATGAGCAACAACCGACAGCGCGCGGCAACTTCAGCACAAAAATCCAACAATAAGCACGCAGAATCTGTCTTTACATGCACATATTCACACATATATGTTTGTACGTATGTGTAAAATTTGAGCTGCGCGCTCATATACCACTCGCGTGCTTTTCGGCCCGCCAAAGGATCGCCTTTTTGGCTTCGTTTATTTTCATACTTTGCTTTGCTTATTAGGTGTACTTTTCGCCATTTTGCTCGGCATTGTTGCGTAATTATTTGCTCACTTACCTCCCCCTGCGGGTTTTGTGGTCAATTCACTGCTCATTTCGATTGCCGCACGTCCTCGTCGCCGACAGCGCTTACAGCATTTAGAGGCTATTGTGGCTTTTGCTTATTTGCTCAGTTGGCCATTTGGTTGCCTATTCAAAGGCGCGCACCTTTCTCGGCATGAGCTCTTTCAGCGCTTGCGGTAGCATTTAGTGGTCTCAGGCTCTTTTACAAACACACACACGCCCACATACACAATATACGTGTGTTTTATGCTTTTATAACGAACATTAAAATTTACTGACGCTGCGCCAATATCCATATCAACACGCTGCGCTTATTTTTGGCTCGGCCGCCGCCATTTTCTACGAAGCCGCTGCGCTTGCTATCACTTTACTGCCATCGTTGCCACCCATTTGACATTTTTTCAGCTTAGTTGTCTATCTTATTTGAATAATAGGTTTGGTTACGTCTGTTGCTTGTTCCATTTTTTTTTGTTTTGTGGGGTGTGCCTTGACTTTAGTAGCTCATTATCGCGGCTAAAGAACGTTAATTGTTTGCGGCGGAATTATTTACACGCTAACTTCATGGCATGCCTTTGTTTGCTAATTAGTTTCTTTAGTATGCAATTTAGTGCTAAATGAGTTTTTAGTGAAAAACAAAAACAAATTTTAATATATTCATTAGGCGCCCGTGGACTTACGTTTGATTTCGTTTAGAAGGAATTTTCGGGAATTAATTACTTAATCCTTTAATAAATGAATAAATAAAATAAATTACTTAAAGTCACGCATCACAACATCGAAAGATTTAAGAAGACAATTTGCAAGAGAAAACCAGAATAGTGCGCAAGCCGTTCTTCATTTTCGCTGTTTAGCGCCAATTGGAGATTCCAAGTGTAGCCAGGTCCTTCTGCACCTGGTATTTCTAACGGAGTGGAGGTCTTCCTTTACTCTGCTTTCCCTGGCGGATATTGTGTCAAATACTCTCAGAGCTGGAGTGTTTAGAGCGTTGGATCTCGAGGGTGTTGTTGATTTGTTAATGCTGGTTCCAGATAGCTTGTCTTGCCCTCGTTCGTTACCAGAGCCATTTGATTCGCTTCCATATCCAGTCTGGAAAAAGCAGAGCTAACGGCGCGGATGTTGAGGCCAATGGTATCAATATCATCGGTTTATGCCAGCTGCTATACACTCTTATAGAAGATTGTGCCTTCTCGATTCAGCTCTGCAGCTCATATTAGTATGGTAGTAGTAGTAGTAGTTAGGGAGTGGCCTTGTCTGAAACCTCGTTTGGTATCGAACGGTTCGGAGAGGTCCTTTCTGATCCTGAAGAAGCTTTTGGTATGGCTCAACGTCAGAAAGTGTTGGCTTCTAAGGGAACTTAAATTTGGCGAAAAGAACGACCATAAAACTTTGGTGTCTCCTGATAAAATCCGTCTACCACGTACTACTGCTTCCCATAAAGCAGGGATTGATGAAGCAATTTGTAAAATCACTTCCATGCTATATAAACGGTTTCAAATACTTGGTATCAAGGTTTCCAGAACTCTCGGAGACAAATCTGAAGGTTGGTTTTTTCTTAGACCAAATTTTGGATGTCTGATGTACAGTTCAACACAACCATCGCGGATCCTCGAAGAAAAGTCCCAAACTACAATAAAATCAGCAAAAGGATGTTAAAAGGTTGCCTAAGAAGTATTAAAGTAACATACATATATATCCATCATTCCCACCACGGCTACTGTCCAAAAAATTTAGATGTGTGGGAAGAGGAAGGTGGACGATTTCACCAAGATATTAAGGAGATGGAAAAAAATTTTAAGGGGGATGGATCATCTCAATGATGGCAGACTATTGTTGGACGCTTCAAAGAGACTTACCAGATGCTTCCTGCAAACGAAAATATACCAAAAGGAAACTCACTGGGGAAAATGTTTTTAGTACTTACTAATAAAAGTATTTTAGATAAAAAAATAAATTTTTTTCATCTTTTATTTTAACATAGATTCCTAAATTGTCATCGATTTGTCACCTTGATTTAAAATTATTACTTGAAATTTGAATAATGCAAAAGTAAAGAGCCAACTCGCTTGCCTCTAATGTTTTTAAAGCAAATTTGGCACATTAGAAAGGTCAACGCTCAGCTTAAAATCCAGTTCATTGCTCCTTAAATTATCAAAATTCCAAAACCAACACTTCTCGTTCATCAAATAATTTCCTTTAATTTCACTTTAAAGCATTATCACCTATTTAAACACATACAAACATGCTAAATGTACATTAGAAAATACTATCAATTAATTTGAATATTCATTCATGGCCAAAATACTGAGTGAGAAGCTAAATGGGCGTATCCCATAACCAAGCAGCAAACAACAACAAGTACACGAAGGGAGACAAACACAGCCCACCCAAATGTGTACACCAACACAAGCACACACACACATGTAGACATTTTTAGAGTCACCGCTGGGAATTAGGTAAAGGTAAATTACACCAACACATACAAAACAAATAGTGACGCCATGACAATTACTAGAAGAGTATGAGAAATATTTATTAACAACAACAATACAAACAGGAAAAGTAATAAAAAGTGTACCTTTGCCAATTTCACTCCGCATTTTTGTTGCGCTCGAAATGAGTGGAAATGAAGCACTCACAAAATGCACTCATAAGTCTCTTGTGAATTGAGTAATTATTGTATAATAAATATGTATAAAAATTAGAGTGTGAGTCTAAAATGTATTGCCGATAAGTGAGCGCTAATTGGAGCGTGTCTCAATTTAATAACGAGTAAATTATTGAGTGTTTCTTTGCGTTATATTTTCTTTTTTGTGATTTTGAGCGCATTTTGGTTTCCTTCGTGGCTCCTTTTGCCTTTTGTCGGCTGTACATACATTCATGTTTTCCCCTTTTCATTTGCAAACTGGTTAATCCCGTTTTGCGTTATTTAAAAATCGCCATAAATCAAAATTATCAATAAACTCATAACTGCGATCTCGGCAAGTACATTTTTATTTATTATTTTCAAGTAAACGGTTTATTCAAATTTCAACTTCAGTTTCATAATTACGAGATTTTTGCATTTTGATTTCATATCGATTCGATATGCAGCTTTTTATTCCATCAAGTTGGTAGTGTAACTTAAATATCTACGCAGATATGAGTGGCTAATTGACTAGTATGACAGTTTTATAAGAAAATACGGTGTATTTAAGGTATTAAATGAGCTGTATATTAGGGTGGGTCAGCAAAAATTGAATTTTTTTCTTTACCAACCGTGAAAATATTGTTCTTAATTACGAAAAAAAATCTGTCTGAGGGACCCACTGATTTTTTAAGAAAATTAAAAGGTAATTTCGAGTAAGAAAAAAAAAAAATGTACAAAAAAAATATATATATACATATATTGGCTAGTCGAAAAAGTCTTTTCGTATTTCTAATCAAACTTCAACTTATTTTTTTTATAATTATACTATTAAATAAAAAAACAAATATGTACCATTTTGGTCGACCACTTATTGCCACTTTTCCATTAGAGACATTATTTCATCAGTGTAAAACTTTCATCAGCGTAAATCGAAAGTTCGAAATTTCCAGAACCGAAGCCAGAGAACCATTGTTGTGCTACACGAACTGGTACAGTAAACTTCCAAACTTCATTGGTGGCTTGTTGGACATTCTTTCCTTTTTTGTACAAAAATTTCAAAATATAGCGAATTTCTTCATTATTTTCACTCATTTTTGAACAGCTGTAACTTTTTTCAACTTCCCCGAATTTAATCTCACCTCACCTTTTCAACCCTATATGGTATGACACAATGTGATTGGTAGCACTAGAGATATATGACTGCAACGACATCTATTGACAAAATACGAAAAGACTTTTTCGACTACCCATAAAAAAACTCAAAAATGGGTTATTTGAAATTTTCACATTAATTTTAAGGTTATGTGAAAAAAGTCTACATACGAAAGTCTTAGATCTCTTCATTACCAACAACATTGCCTTGTAACATTTTTTTTTATAGGATTGGTAGTTTTGCCAGAAATAGAGATAAACCGTTTTAAACCCTTAAAAATTCAACCACGCTCCTCCCTTTACTTTTACCGAACTCAGATGCCCCGTAAATTGTTTTTCCCTTAATGTTGGTTATTTTACCTTCCGTTTTCTCTGAATTTCACCCTGCGTTAATTTTTTTTTGATTTTAAAAATTGTCTACCCTGTTCTAAAGGGTCTATAGAAAGGGTCTACTTTGATTTTGTGAAACGAATATTTTAAAACTGCTTTACCAAATAATGCCACAAAATTATAAAATATTTTATTACTTATAATTTTTGCTGTTTTAATCCATAAATTCATCAAAATTACATTTTTACTAGCACCATTGAAAATAGCGGACGAAGGCCTACGCAGGCAGTTCCCTTAGTTTCCTAGACTGTCTGTAAATTTATTTACAGATCTATAAATTTATTTACATGTCATATTTAAATAAATAATTACTAAATAAATATAGTTCGACGTATTAAAAATATTACAAATTTTTATTATGAAATAAATTTAATGACCTTTAGTACTACCTTAGTACATAAAATACGTTCGATTTGATTCGATACGATTTTTCAGTTTTCATTAGCAAAATTCTCAAAGAAATATACCGAAAATATATTTAAATATGTATGTACATAATCACACATACATACATACATATATGTATATATGAGTGTAATAAATGCTTCACTTTCCCTCACAACCAGTGTGATCTTACGGCAAACTGTCATTTGATGCCACTTGTCTATTGGAAAATACAAATTCACATACTTTTCCCCAACACGAATGAGAAAAATCTATTAACCGGCAACTTTTATTTTCATTCATAAAATCTGCTTTGCAAATGGCCCATTCATCGTTTCTCAGCCGCCTAAACCCCTAGTATAGGCGCAAAAAATTGTCAAAATGGCATAGAATGACAATCGCTGTCGAGATCTCGACTCGACTGCTCGGCTACTGCAGTTGCATTGTCATTGTCGCCATTGTTTGCGCTTGCCTTTCTGTTTTCGCAAATGTCAATGGTAATTCGAACAAATCGCCGTGTAATCTTTGCTTCTAATCACTGAGCTGAGCCCATAGTCTGGCTTTTGTTTGAAGTTGCTCGACCAAAGCATTGCGCATTTTCACAGGAAGGATGTACAGAACAGCAAAAAATTAGGTCAAAGTGTAACTGCTCAAGAGGAAGATGGAGTTACAGATATTTTAGAAAATATTGCTAAGGTTTGAGAAAAAATATTTTGTGCGGATTTTTTGGAGCTAAGAGTGTTACGAAAGTTTACTTGAAGCTTAAAAGTCACTTGAAAACCAGTTTTAGTCGCAGTACTTAAACAGTAAATATTCGGGAGAAAGTCTGAGAGTAAACAATAACAATATATGGATGAGTTGTAATCTCAGAGTCCAAAAATGTTTCTAGTTCTTTGTTTAGGTAAATAGGCTGATTACTCGTGAGGTAACTAATAATCTCACTTGTACTCCTAAAGACGCTTGTCCGTTGGGATGGCCAGAACTTTTAGGTATGGATCTGAAAGACCGTCGCATACCGGCGAAACACCCCGAGCCTGTCACAAATTTGTGGAGGTGGCTAATATCAATTATAGCCAATTCGCCGGGTTCGTAAAATGTATGGCATCCGAGATTCAATCTTAATCTGTCGAAACCTGTACAGTGGAGAAGAAAGTGTCTAGACGTTTCCACCTCATCCTCCTCATTGCAACTTTTATAAGTTTACCTTCTAAAATCTTTAGTCTCTGAAAGCCTGAAAGCTTGTTTAACCCCACAACCACAATTTTAGACGTTTCCGCAGACAAGTTTCATATAGAAGTAGCTTGTTGCTAATGTTAATGAGGTCATGCACTTCTTGACTAGCCTTGCTTTCGGAGTGGATGCATGCCTCTCTAACAGAAGCCGCTTTTCGGAGAATTACATCTGCTGCTACCTTGATGGCAGCCACTTTTGCTTGAAATACACCACTGTGGTCTCTCAGTCTGAAACAAGAGTTCCGATCTATCCGTGATAAAGTTCATGGCGTCTCTACTCCAAGCTATTCCGCTTCACTAAAATATCTCTTTGAGGCATGTGCGCGGAAAAGATGGCGCTAAGAGCAGCTTCCGCGGCGCAGTGGTCCAACTTATCAGGAATGCAATCGAATTTAGAGAGTTTTTCGGGATATCCCTGATTAAGGAGTCCACTTTTCCGGAGTTTGTTAGCAACCTCACAGCAATGTTGTCATCGGTTATGGTCACGTGTATATTTATATTAGAATGACAATGAAGTGCCATATTGCACGTAGTGCGGCACTGATGACAATGATATCCGCTCGTTAAACCCATTCTAGCTGATCGACAGCTAACTCGTTTCTTCCCACCCAGCTAGCTACCACATTGAAATACCCTTGCGGTAACTTGTAAACGGTATACAGAAATTTTGCTTTAACTGTAGAAGCTACATTATTTGCAGAGGCTATCTCCAGACAGCCTTGTTCTTTGTTTTCAGTAGGTACTGAAGGTAGTACTAATGAGATCCAGTTCTTTGGTTACTAATAAGAAATTTTCAGTGCTGTAATTTGATTTCCCTGAGAGTTACCCAACTGCTAAACAACAAATATTACCACAAACCGTTATAAAATCAATTTTGCAAAAACAATGTATTTTTAGAGATTTTTTTTTTTAACAGAATCTCACCTGAAGATGTTTTAAGTGCATTGTGATAGGAATTATGTGTTTCGGAGTAGCCTGCACACTTTTAGTCGCTATACAACACAGGGCCACATATTTCAATTTCTTGAGTAAATATGTCAGTAGGAGAATATACATACATATACTTTGAGAAGAACACCCACAAATTGACTTCCCACCTAAGCTTGAGTATAAACTTTATTTATGTCTCCAATTATTAAAGCATTCATATAATTATACATAAAAGGGAACGTTCAAAGGTATATACTGGTGTACATTATGTCCATATAAAGAGGCACTATTTGTACAAACCTTCATGTTTAGCTAGTCTAGTAAGCGAGCGGCTGCCGCAATAGCAATGCCAACGAACTTAACTGGTTGTCAATGTCAGTTATAAGACTTCAATCGGTCAAGTCAATGCTTCAAATGAGAACTTGCTTCACTGCTTTTCCTCTTTATAGAGGGCATATAAAGGAAAATATGAGCTGGCAATTATTAAACTGATACAAATATCACATATACTGAGAGGAAAGTGGTTAAAGATTATTCCAAATAATAGCTCAATTAACGATTTTGTATACTGATTGAATCAATTAGCGTTATATTTTATCTAAGTTGAATCAAATTAGTGATATATTTTATTCTAAATATCCAATTAATTTTATTCTAAATATCCAGAAATGTTTGCTATGCGCTCTCACTTGCTCTTCTTGTCTCATTTAAGGCAATAAAATGGGTATCTTCGCTTTCGCTACAAGAAAATCCCACACAATTTCCATTAACCAGCCTTTGCTTTATAGAATTTTCCAAGAAATTATCTAATTTAGCCCGCTTAAGGCTTTAAGAGGGCATATTGAGTTGCTAGTAACTATTAGTGGGTGCGCAAGCGTATGCAACAATTTGTTGCAGCTTGATGGACGCTCATTCCACATACATATAATATTCTAACAGGAATAAATGCATACACATGAACATATGTATATACATCTTCGTTTACTTTTGTTTTGATTTGTAAATTTCAATATGTTACACTCAAGCACGCAACGTCAATTGGGGTTAGCAAATAAAGAGTGCTTTTCAAGAAGTTTGAGAGAGTTAGGAGTAGAGTTGTCGGATGTGGCTAGTGGGTGGTCGGCTGCAACAATTTACATATCCACGCAACTAGTAGACATTATGTTTTGAAGATATTCGTGGAAAGTGACAGCAATGGAGTATTTAAGATATTTATTTAATTGATTCATAATTTTAGAAAAATTGACTTTGATTCAGTTATATTCACTCATAATTCCACTAACCAATTAAAAATATTAATTAATAGAAGCAATTTTATAAAATTTATTTACAATTGTCAAAATATTGAGGAACACATTCTTGCATACAATTGAGTTTACTTTTCAGTGCTGGAACGCTCATGTCCAAAGTCCAACGCCACTCCACTCAATTTCACAAACGTAATTCCCAGAATAATTTACATTAATTAGTCATTTGACACGAATTGGGTCAGCAGTAACTGATGAGCTGACGAAATGTTAAACAAATTAAAAAAAAAAATAATTCGCTAGGCGCTTGAGCTGGACAAATTTGCTTTGCAATAAACTACTTTTAGCTGAGTGTGAAATTTTTAGGCGATGAGTCGCAAAAGAAAATACATATTTGTGTAATGTAGACCGAGAAGATAGTTTAGTAAATTTTTGCTATAAAATGCGACATGTGTTTATTTTTATTGGTAACAGAGAGTATTTCACGAACCCATCAAACTTGCAAGATCTTCACATGTTTTTGAAATAAAAAGTGGTATCTAAATTATAGATCCACAATTTGACGGATCAAATCAGAGTAAATATCTTGTATACCTTTTTATGCTATAATAAATGCAATTGTGAAGGGTATTATTATCTCGTTGCAGCCGAAGTTAACGCTTTCTCTTATTTTCATTTCAAATCATTTTGTTATTTAAAGCATCACTGCGCAAATTAATTCGCTACTGTTTAGTAAATATTCCATATCATATCCCTGATATCTTCTGCAGCAGTGTCCAAGATAAATAATCAAAATTTTATGATATTTTTGGCGGCTACCAAATGGCAAAGCGCTTGCGCAGCAACATAAACAGTGCAAATGGTGCGCACTTTTGGTAGAACATTGGCATAAATGTAGTACGATGCGCCATGGACCATTCCAGCAGCAACGACTCGCATTAAATACAGTAGTGAAAATAAACAAGAAGCTTTAAAGTTGCTGTTGCATAAACATAAATAATGACGGCAGTGGATAAATGCACTAAGATTTTAATAAAAATGTAGATTTCGGTATTGCGCACTCAGCGCAAAATCTGTGGCAAGTACCACAATGCGATATGCGACGCAGGATAAATGGTTGCTGTCGCAGCATAACCACTAAGTGCTTGCAAACTATGCTGAGATATTGCCTGCAAGCCAACTATTGGTTAAATTAGCGGTTACCAGAACTTCATGTTAAAGTTTTTATGAGTTTTTTAAGGCCCTAGTCTAACCAACTCTTTTGTGCAGATGTAATCCTTCAACAGCAAACATTTTATGAGTTGTATGTATATGTACATAACTTTTCTGGGTTGTAGTTTGATTTCCACTTTACTTTCAGGTAGGTAGCACTAACTAGTTTGTTCTTAACTAGATTGTTACTTGGCGAAAATAGACAATTTATGGTTATGCTTCTTAAAATTTGATGATCCCGCTAAATTTTAAGTAAATTTATAGTTTGATGCTCTTTTTGTAATCTGCTTTGAATAGTTTTTTTCAAGTATATGAAAGCAGTATCATACGTTTCAATAAGAGTACTTCATCTTTGCACTTTT
This sequence comes from Bactrocera tryoni, assembly GCF_016617805.1. Lineage (NCBI taxonomy): Eukaryota > Metazoa > Arthropoda > Insecta > Diptera > Tephritidae > Bactrocera > Bactrocera tryoni. The sequence continues at coordinate 81,621,605 of NC_052500.1, read as the reverse complement.
CTTCATTTGTATATGGATATCCAATAAGTGAAGAGGGTACATACAACATACATATGTACATATGTATTTACTCACACATCCATAAATATGTACGTGATTATATGTAGTTGCAGCAACCCACATTCAAGAAGCTGACCACCAGGCCAGTTCCCTGAATTCTGCGCGTACTGCAGCCGCTGCAGTCGGTGCTGGCGAACTGCCTGCAAATAATAAGAATTTGTTTGGTTGTAGAAGTTTTGTGCTACTGCAGCTACTGTTTAGCACATTCGATCATTGTTTGTTTTGTTTTTGTCTTGCAGTATTGATTATTAGTTGATCCATTAATGTGCATTGGGGTACTCATATCATTTTGAGGCACTTTGTCGACTGAAATGCTTTCAAAGTGGCTTCGTCGCTGCCTGGATATAAGAAGGTAAATAAATTGCAAGTTTTTTAGATTCAATGCAAGTTGTAATGTTTATACGAAAGCGGTTCGGAAACTGAAATATTTTAGTGAAAAGCTGAATCTTGCATTATACCAGTGATTTCCTTCTTCAATGATGGGATCTCAAATGAAATAACCTGGAGCTACTTACATATATAGCAATCAATAATATACGTCAGCAAACAATTTTTGAAAATTTCATTCATTCTTTTGTCAGAAACGTTTGTCATTTTGGGCCGAGAACTTGATATTCATGCTACCAACGACGATCCTCGAACTCGTCGCTTCTGAAAGATATATTTCAAATATAAATATTTATCGAATAAATTTCATTCTTATTTAGAAGTAAATTCTTTAAGAGAGGTTAAAAAAGAAAACAAAATTATTTGGAGTTTCTCGATCGTTTCCCAGGGTCTACTTTAACCACGGACGGGCATCGTTATTTCGCTGCTGTTTGCAAAACACAATGATTTTTAGTCGAATCGACGTCAATGATTAAATCTCTTGGCTGATTTATATACAACCTTTGTTTGGTTTTGCTTCAGGCTTTTTGTTTGACAGATAAGTTCGATATTTACTTTTGTACAAGGTTCTTTCAAAACTTATCGCGAATTTTGCTTTTCTTAAGAAAGTATTTCTTTCTTCATGAATATCCAATTTTCCCCTTCATAGTAATCACCGCTAGATATATTGAACTTCTGCCAGCGTTTTTTCCAACCCCAAAGCTTTTAAAAAAGTAATTTTTTGTGATCTTGTTTAGCTCCTCCTTCGTTGCAGTAATCATTCCTACATGGCCTTCTTCAGTTTTGAGAACAAAAATAAGTTACAGGGGGCCAGGTCTGGGGAATACGGTGGCTGTGGCACCATTAATGTGTTGTTTTTGCCCAAATATTCGCACCCAGGCAGGTCGGAAGCAAGGGCGTGACCATGGCGTAGAAGTCAATTTTTGTTCTTCCACAAAACCGTGAGTTTTTAAAGCACTGCTACGGGCAAATTGCCATAGCTTGCTGGTAATAATCTCTATTGCCCGTTGACCTTTTGGTAAGAATTTCTTTGGCTGGACGGTCGAATCGAAGAAAATTGTTAGCAAAACCTAAACATTCGGCCTTACTTGGCGCACTTTTCTTGGCCTTGCCCCGTTTTATTTTTGGTCTTTGCGCGTTTTTTCTTGTGAAGCCATAGAAATGAAGAACTGCTGTGTTCGAACTTATAAACTTTTAATTTCCACTTCCGCCAATTCGATTGGATGTCTGAAGATATGCGCTCCCAAGTGTTTAAGGCTTGACCTCCCAAACACGGGACAGCCGAGAAGGAAGTGTTGAGTTGTTTCCACCTCATATTCTTCCATATAGCTTTTGCAGATGGCGTCCGGTAAGATTCCAAATCTTACAGCATGGACGCATCAGCATGTTAAAAGTCGCACTAGGTAGAGGCTAGCCTTACTAAGAGAAAAGAGATATTCGGACAAAAGGGTTTTACCACAGCGCATGTATCGATGGCAGCCCAGCGCAGTCCAAGCTTCCGCGAAGCCCATCTATCTAGTAGTAGAATACAAGAGGATATCTACTTTATCTACCCATAGCGATTCGGAGATGCCTTTCCTTGTTGGCTCATCAGCTTTACAATTTCCTGCGATTCCGCTGTAGCTTGGCACCCATACTAGTCTTATCACGTCTTATCACATAGACACTCGATGCTATTGATAGCGAGGTTAGGCACTCCTTGGCCAATGAGTTCAAGGCTAGTAGCAGAGCGGCGATCTGCTTTCTGAGTAGATGTTCACTTCTCTGAAGGAGGCTGCACTCCGGAGCAGTAAATCTACTGCTAACTTAATGGCTGCAACCTCGGCTTGGAAAACACTGTAATAGTCAGGAAGTCTAAAGCTAGAGCTCTCTGTCAAGATCCTGACAGTATACCCCTCCACCAAACTTCCCCCCAAGCCTTGACCCAACCATAAAATAGCTCACTGTCCCTTACCTACAACGGCTTCTTCCCACACACAACTCTCGCCGGTATATTGACAGAGAAGGAGTCGCCAGAGTTCGGTTTGCAACTCCACGATCCAAGTGATCCGGTACGAAGTTAAAGTGTGTGAGAATATTTGAGTGTTCAGACACGTGTTATTTTCAGAACCCAGATTCTTTGAGTCTGATAGAAACTTTCCTAGACATACACCTTCCGGCGATGTCTACGTTAACTATGTGTAAGACGGTCATGTAAGTGCCATGGTAGGAGTGGACCTTAGATCACCACAAATGCAGATGAGCGCCGCCCATTGAACGCTCCCGAGTTTCATTGCGTGTGTTGCATTTTCTAGAGTCCGCCACCATATAAAGACTCCATAGAAAATAATGGGTTTGACTATGTTGTCGTAGAGCCAGAGGAGCACTTTGGGTGAGAGATCCCAACTTTGGCTCGTCTACAGCAGTGTAAGGCAATCGATGCCTTATGGATGTAGGCAGGTGAAGCTTGAAACTGTTTAAACTGAATTTTTCATTTTATTTCAAACAATCAAAATTTACATCCATTCTATCCATATTGCTTAAATCAGTTTGTATAACCCCAACAATATCAACCCTACCAACAATCTCCGGTACACTAACTAAATGTATGCACAAAATCACATAATCTTATCAGATAAGTATGAAAGTGAACATATGTACTGTACACGCACAACAAAAACAAATAATGTGCCGAAGCTGAACGCCCCAATCAAGGCGTTGATGATAGCGATAATGCGATGGGAAAGCGAAAAGTGTTAATTTGATCCCTGGGGTGTCATACATACAAAATCTAGCCGCAGCAGCAACTGGCGAACGCTTACAGTGTTGTTGCTGCTGTTGTTGACACTAAAGCGGCGTTTGGCTGTAGGAACGGAAGGAACACTGCATTAAAACCTCAACACTAATAAAGTGTTAATAATCAACGCCGGGATGTCCCCAGACGAAAGTGCGCTTACTTGACTTGTGAGCTTTTGCCGGGGAAGCTCCGGCGCTTGGCGTTTGCTTTGTCAAGTTCCACACAAAACGGGTAACAATAATAAAGCATATGACATTAACTGCTGCTGATTGCAGCTAAAAACAACAACAACAGCTTTAGGAAGAACAGAAAAAATGATGAATGATGACAAGCCAACTGGGGAATGCCGGGCTTCTATGCGCTCATGCAAGGCTGGAGCATAAAAATATGTTTATGGTGCGAGCGGGAGCGCAGGAGCGACAATTTGATGCAGATTGTAGCAGGCGTGCGTGTGTGTGGAGGGATTTTTTTTACCCACACCTAACATAGGTTAGAGTTTCACTTTCACAATTTGTGACAGCAACGCATTGGGAGGCGGCGGAAGTCGGAATGGTAGGGATGGCGCGGGGCAGTTAGGCAGGCGTGCGTTGCTTAAATCCAGCTTAAATTACATACAAGTAGTATTCTCCAAGGAATTCAGCGGCACTTAAAAAACCCAAAAGCCACAAAAAATAAATACACCAAATGTAATTGTATGTGTGAGTAAGTATATTTTCGGAGTGTTTTGTTGCTGAATTATGATTATTTCCGTGAGGCGGACATAATTCAATTTGTCATAAAAATTTATAAAAAAATGTAATACGTTCTACAACAACAACCAATGAGCGCCTTTAACTTTTAATGCTTCGAGTGGATGTACGCGAGTGTGTTGGTTTTGGTGCTGGTAGTAGTGGATAAATATGGTAGTAGTGATGGCAGTGGTGCGTGGTATTGAGCAGGCGTTTTTGGTTAGAGAACCCACAAATTAAATTTGCACGGCATGCGTCGGCGTCGCGTACACGCACTTGAGATGGTGTGGCTGATAGCTTTCGACAGCTTCAAGCAGAGTGCCTTGGCGCATAACGGGATTACCAGCAACCCTCGATAAACAAACCGTACAATAAATAAAAACATGTTTTCTAAAGTATTATTACAGTTGGGCAAATCCTTTGCGCCGCCACTTTGCACACACAAACGCACACACAGTCCCAGAAATCGCTCGCTGCCAGCCAGTGCGTGTCCTAAAGCCTTCAAGTGTATATATTTAATTTAGCAGTCAAGTCAAGGATACCAGCTTGCTTCTTGGTATGTGTGTGTGTGTGTTGCGCTGAAATGTTTATAATTAATTTAATTAGAGTGTGAAATGGTAATGCCTGTGTAGCTAAGCGCCACCCCCTCCCTCGCACTTATTACCTTAGTAATTTTCTGGTAAACATATGCGCGTGTTTGGTGGCACCACCCAGTTTGGGTGCAGCGCTTGGTACACGTGCGTGGACTGTAGTTGGGCGGCTTTGGTATGCTGCTAGTTTCGTAAGAGAGTATCATGACTGACTTGCAGGGCACAGTGGGCTTTAGTTCATGGTGATTTTAGAGCTTGAAGATCAAGGTTTTGACAATTTTGACTCAATTTTGACGGGTACTGCGTCGAATACTTTCTTCCATTCGGATGACATAACCTAGCCAGCGTAGCCGCTGTCTCTTAAATCACTCAACTAAACCAGTGTCGTCGTATTTCTTGTACAGCTCATCGTTCCATCGAATGCAAACCTATAATACATATTTTGCTTATTGACGAAGCCATTCAGATAGAAATGAGCCTCATCGCTGAAGATGGTTTTTCGATGAAAATCCGGATCATTTTCAAGTTGTTGCTTAGCCCAATTCACGAACATACAACAGTTCTGGTGGTCAAGCGGCTTCAGTTCTTGCGTCAATTCAAATTTATCTTGTAAAGACGTAGGATCTTTTCGCAAAATTCGCCTCAACGACGTTACAGGGATGCCCAACGCTTGGGAACGACGTGTGAGAGACTGATTTGGGTCTTCCTTAATTGATGTGGTAGCGGCAGCTATATTCTTGACACTACGGCCACTTTTTTGTCTCATTGGCACGGGAACATTTTGCACTGTGCTTGTGGATTTCAATTTTTCCACTAGACGCTCAATTGTTGATCTGACAGGACGGTTACGACGACCATAAATTGTACGTAGAGCTTAAAATTTAGGACAAAACTCCGAATTTCGGTAGTAAATTTTAATAATTTCGACTCGTTGTTGGATCATATATCTTTCCACAATGAAAGGTAAACCTTACTGAAGAGAAATATCAAAAGAGCGGTTAAAAATATGGCGTCGTTTGCTGCCCCTGTCGGTCTACCTTTGTAACGTCCCTGTTAAAAACCCCGTTATTTACATCTTTTCCTCTAAAAACTTGGCTTTTAAGATGTTTTGAAATAAATCTAGGAATAAAACAGCAACATAATTGGTTTACTTCAAGGCACAGATCACATAATAATCTACTCACATAATTTTCAAAGTGCTTCACTGTGCATTTAAAAAATTTCTCACATTAACGCAACTCTGTCTTTTTTGACATTTACTTCAACTGACAGCTGGCATACTTACATACTTCTGCGAACTTTGTTGCCGAAGCTGATGATCTCGGCCAAACGTTGACAAGCCACCCGCCACTACGTGGGTGTTCCATCACGTTGTGTCGGCAAAGTGCAATGGGCGCAGCGGCACGCGTGTGCTATCATTTCACACGCCTCGCGAGCAGGTCGTTACTGCATGGACTTATTCACCTAATACGCGTGTGTGAAAGGGCTGTGGTGGCAGCTCGTGTGTGCAAACGAAAGAGTTCGCTCTCACCTTGACGATGTTGCTAAGGTACGATTTTTTTTTGTTTTTTTTGCGCCCATTTGTTGTCTTCAGCAGTTAATTGGAAATTCCATTTATCTTCTCCAGTTTGTCTTCCGTCTTTTTGTGTTCTAATTTGGAATTACGCACCGCTCTTGCCGTCACCTGGCAACACCCTAAAGCGTCAAATTAGGAAGGAATCCTTTGCTTTTCGGCATTCGTTTGGAAGCATAGTTTTGGCTCTTAATTTGTTATCAGTGGTTGTTGTGTTTTTTCCTGGCGGAGTTGTTGTTTTTTTTTTGCTGCTAAAATATAAGGTTTTGTATTACCAAGAAGTTGCATTTTGTTTTAGTTGAAAACTTTACTTCATTTGCGATTTTGAGTGGAAAACTTAATTGGAAACAAACTGAGCCTTTCTGGGGAAATTAAAAAGTTTTCGGGCATTGTATGTGTTATATTCGTAATAAGGATGAATTTAGTGTGTGATCTTTTCCACTTAATTTCATTTGAAATTTTTATAATTTTTTTTTGAGGTTGTATGCCTGCTTTTCAACCCTTTAAACACACTTTTCCTTGAAAAACCCACAGGTAAAACATAATTTTCTCACAATCTTCCCCATTTTTCTTGCCATTTTTTATCTATAATAATTTGCCAACCCTCGTAATCCATTGTTCAATTAGCAAATATATTTGAACTTTGACTTCAAAGGTCGTGGTTCAATGTGTCCCATAAGAAGGTATTAAACGTTGACCTCGTCTATGCAATAGTTTTCGTTGATTTATGAAGAAAAATATTGACAAGTATTGTTAACTCATTAGTGCTGAGGTTTAACCTTGTAATCTCTAGGTGTGTCATGTAAAGTTTTAAAGAGCGCCTGGCATCCTTCATTACGGGATTGCGTGCGCTCGAATCGTAATGATGACAAATTGTGTCCTTTAGCTCGGTTTTTGCTTTGGTTTCTTTACAGAAAAAAATGAATCTTACGAACTGTACTCTTCTGATAAAAAGTCATATTTTACCCCCCTGGGATAGCTTGGGTAGCAGAGACTGAAGCTTTCATGACAACCGAATGTAGATACTAAGGCAAAGATAATAGTTGCAACAGTTTACAACTGTAAAAGGATGGTGAAGCCCAAATGGAGATTAACTTCTCGGGTAGCTCATTGGCTCTACCCAGCAGTTGTAAGTCTGAATATTGGTATGGTAGCCAACAACGGAAAAGAAATACACGGTAAGGCATATGGAAAGCACTGAAGGAGCAGCTAGGGTATGCGTCAACGGAGCTCTTAGAAAACGCCAAGTCAGGCACTAAACGTCATTTTTCTGTCCACAGACTTGTTCTGTAAGCAACTAGCAGCGAAGTTAGCTCCCTATCAGTCGGTTGAAATAAGAAGTATTCTATGATACTAATGTCCTGTTTCTACTCAATACCACTGATTTTCGAAATCCTCTAGAATTGAACTTAAATTCAGTTTCAAATATTGTCCTCTCTTCCAGAGAAGAGTTTTAGAGTTGCGAGGTGGACAAGGACACAGGGATAAATATCTATACGGATAGATCCAAATTAGATAAGCGATTGGAAGGAGGTCTTTTTTCAGCGAAATTAGATACCAAAATGCCTTCCGTTTACCAGACCACTGCAGTGTCTTCCAAGCAGATCTCACAGCAAGTAATGAAAGACTTCTTGTTCTGGGAAAAAGTGTGCACACAACTAGGAATATATTGTGAGGTCGAAAAATATTTTCGTATTTTGTCAATAAATGTCGATGCAGTCGTATATCTCCAGTGATACCAATCACATTGTGTCATGTGTTGGATATGACTACCAATATTTATATTTACAGATAGCCAAGCGGCTTTGAAATCATTAAAGTCTCGTAGGGCTCATCAAAGATAGCTAAAGAATGCCTTGATCTCTTAGTGGATCTAACATCCTATTTCACTTTAAACCAACATTGGGCTCCAGGACATAGTGATATACTTGGCAACTGTGAAGCAGATGAACTAGCCAGAGCAAGCACTAACCTACAGTTGGACTCCGCAAAAGTGGGTATTTATATGCCTTCGGCTTCTTTCAGATATTTATTTGACAAACAAATTATTAATAAAGCTGAGTCACGGTGGCGTCAAATCTTGATTTGCTCGACAAGTAAGCAAACGGTGCATGAATGGATTATGGGCAGCACATGATGACTAATAAAATTCCGATCCTACTACAGTCGGGTCTACGTAACCGGAACGGACTCGAATTTTTATTCGGCCAAGGACTGTCATAATTCTGCCGCTACAACAACAAATAATAAAATTCAAAAGGAATGGCATTAGAACTTTAGCTGGAACACTAAGAGGACACTGACATTGACATTGACAGGCATCCGAGAAGACTGGGAACACCATAAAATGTCTGTTATTGCAGTTGTCAGGAGGTAAAAGAAGAGGATACTATGAAACATCTACTATGCGAATGCAAGGCTTTCTTGACGACGTTTTGGAAGTTGCACCGATAAAATTTTGCGTAGTGAAGAACTTTATCAGAAGCACAGGGTGGTTCAGAGAAGAGATAATGACGGAATTTTAGTCCCGATTGCTTCACAAAGGGTTTCTTAAAGACCTAGCGCTTCGTGAGTCATCGACTTTACCTACCTACCAACTGACAGGGTCTCCAACGTGTTCTTCTATGTGCTCTGAACTTCGTGGCAAGGTTAAAAACCGTTTTCAGCGAATACAAATATTTTTTATAGAATTCTACCCTAAGTACGAAAAAAGTGAGGATAATTTAGTCTCGGTGGTATCATAAGGTGCTTTCTAGAGGTCTAGGTGCGTCGAAAGCAACCACTCTAAGTACTTACCTACCTACTTACACGCTTGTGCTTAAATTATGGATTATTTTGAGGCTAGTAGTGAGTCGATTTTTAGAATTTCTGTAAATATTTCGAACAGATTAAGCATGTTGTATTCTTTTTGTCCAGGATTTCATTGATATTCCATCATATCCTCCTGTGATGATTGACGATATCAATGTTAAATACTATGGTCGGATGTCTTCAAAATCCATCAAAAGAAGAAAATATGGCATTTAATCGCTTGGTTCGAAATGAGAAGTGTTAAAAAGAAAATATATCATTCTGCTGAGATGAACAAGTCTATTCATTTTAGCTCTGGCCGGACTTCGTTATTTTGCCCCTGTTTGCAAAACACGATGATTGTTAATCGAATCGACTAACAAAGCACGACCAGGACTACGACTTAAGCCATGAGCTCCAACGTAAAAGTTTTCCGAGAATACTCTGGTCCAAAATATTGTTATCCTATAATTCACTGAAAGCATAAACGGAGTCGAAATTTCTCATATTTAGTATTCTGCTCGCGTTCCGCTTCAGCAAACATGTCTGAAATTTTAAGATATTTAAAAACCGGCCAAAGGTGTGGGTACTACTTGACATATATATCCATAAATAATAAAATATGATTATATACAAAAGTACTCAGTCCTTGTGAAACTACGCAGTTTGACTACAATCCGATTAAACTTGATATCACAATGCAATTCACTGAACTAGTTTGTAAAGCAAAAGATGAAAGCTGTCAGCTGAGTAGGCATAAAGGCTGGCAGATTAGAACAAATACATAAGTACTCAATATTAGATAAGTACATACATATGTGTATGGTATGTATATGTATATACTTACCTATATACATATATAGCTGATTTTCAATTGCATCCTCATTTCGAAATCAATCAAGCAAGACAATGAGGCAGCCAACCAAAACAATGCCAAGCTGCCACTCAGCCAGTGGAGCGAGCAACTGCACAAACGACTGATAGTGAAAGATATGGAACTATATATGGTATATACGTGGGTTTATAGGCTTGTAGTGTAATATGTGAGCTATGTACAGAAGCTTCTTTACACGCAATTGTACTACATAACTATATGAATACATATGTATGTATTGGTATACATTTTGTGGGTAGATAATATTTACAGACACCGATGGCAACTCAATACCAACTCTAGCATATCAATTACAAATGAACCAGTTGAAAACATTTTGTTGGTTGCTCGTTTTGCGTTGCAAACACGCATTTCTACACACACACGTACAACTTTTGATTGTTGTTACTGCAGTGTTGTTGAATTTATTGGTTGTAACCACCAGCACAGTGCAGAATTTAGAACAGGCGCATAGGTCTAGTGTCGACAATTAAATATGACAATTGTTTGAAATACTCAGAAATACAAAAAAAGAGGAAAAAAGAGTACAATAAATGCCTTAGAGGCAGCCTAAGAGTGAAACGAGAAAAAAACATAGACTTTTTCAGGGTTATTTGGTTTTTACAAGTCGTTTTTTTATGTGGTTATATCCATGAGATCAATACACGTGCGTTTCAATAAATATTTGCAGGCCATATCGATTACAATTTCCAATTATACGCGCCAATAGAATATTTTTACCCATTTTTTGTCTCTAAAGCGTTCATTATGGAGTAGCAAAGAGCAACGAATTTTTTCCACAATTCTACTTATTATGATTTTTATACCCTCAACATGGTGTATTAAGTTTGCCAGGAAGTTTGTAACAGCCAAAAAGAAACGTTGGAGATCTTATAATAACGGGGTTTTCAATAGCTGCAAAAGTAGACCGATAGGGACTGCAAACGACGCCATATTTTTTCTCGTCCTGTTGACATTTCTTTTCAGTAAGGCTTTTCATTTCATCATGGAAGCATATACGATCCAACAGCTAGACGAAATTATTAAAATTTACTACAGAAATTCGGAGTCAGTGGCCTCAACTTTAAGAGCGCTACGTCCAATTTATGGTCGTCATAATCGTTCTGTCAGATCAACAATTATACTACTAGTGGAAAAATATTTGAATCCACAGACACAGTACAAAATATTCCCATGTCAGTAAGACAAAGAAGTGTCCGTTGTGTCGAGAATATTGCTGCCGCTAGCGCATCAATTGACGACGACTCCAATCACTCCATCACACGCCATTCTCAAGCGGTAAGCATCTCTGTGATGTTGTTGTGGCGAATTTTGCTAAAAGATCTTGGCCTACATCCTTACTAAATCAAATTCACGCAAGAACTGAAGCTGCTTGACCACCGAAATCGTCGTATATTCGTGAATTGGGCTGAGCAACAACTTTAAACTGAAAATAATCCGGATTTTCATCGAAAAACCACCTTCAGCGATGAGGTTTATTTCTGGCTGAATGACTTCGTCAATAAGCAAAATATGCGTCATTGGTCAGGCAGCGATCCACACATTGATCCTTGAGTCACCGTAAAAGTTAAGGTTTGGTGCGGATTATAGGCCGGCGGCGTCATTGGGCCGTATGATCAAGACCGACACGTTACTGCGAATGGGAATCGTTACCGCTCAATGATAACCGCTTTTTCTGGCCCGAATTGAATGATATGGGCTTCAACAATACGTGGTTCCAACAGAACGGCTTCGCACGAATAGCGAACGTGAAATTGCAGCCGATTTGTGCTTGAGAACTGCCGAAAATTAGGTTCAGCGATTGTATGACCGTCTTTCTGTATGTATTTTCGAGAGATATCGATCTGAAATTTCGCACACATTCTTTTTTTCACAAAAAGTTGCTCATATTTCGAAACCACTGATATCGGACCACTACATCACATAGCTGTCATACAACCTAAACGATCAGAATCAATCTCTTGTATGAACATTTTTTTATTTGACGAGATATTTCCACGAAATTTGGCATAAATCATTGTTTGAGGCTTTGCTATAATCCTTGAACAATTTTTTCAGTTCAGCACACTATAGCATATATGTAGTTGCCATACAATCTGAATAGTCAAACTGAAGTCCTTATATGGAAAACTCTTCTATTTAAGAAATTATCTTCACGAAATTTGGCATGGATTACCAGCTAAAGCAACTTTACAATTCCCGAATATACATACATATTGTTGAAATCGGACCACTATAGCATATAGGTGCTATACAAACGGATCGATCAAATCTAATATATGACATTTTATGCTCATGAGAAGGGTATAATAGCTTCAGCAAGCAAAGCTAACGGTTTTTCTTTCTTTTTCAATTTTTGTTCCTAAGGAGTTTAACCCACTGCAGTAAAAAAAAACATTTTTTCCACAATTTAACATTTTTATGATTTTTTTTCGAAAATCTGCATTAATTTTTGTTTGTTAGAAGTTCACTTTCGTCTGATTGGTTTTGCTTTTCGTTTGATTTATACTAGCAGGTAATTATGTAACACATTTACTTACTCACAGCCCTAGCCATATGCGCCGGTTTGTTGTAATCCGTTTGTGTGGCAAGGCCATCTGCTCTTTGCCAAAATAGTATCGATTTACAAACTTTTACAAAAGTCAGTATATACATACATACATACATATGTACACACATATATTACATATACAAACGTATATAGTATATATGTGTGTGTGTAAGGTGAGTATGGGTGCGTGTTAAGCCATGTAGCAGGCAAATAGATTAACTGCATGGACATTGGACATTGAACCTGAAAGTCTATACTCAGTATCAATATGTATGTAGGTGTTTTGTGAAAATATTATTGATTAGAAATGTTGCAACATGATGCCGCAGCTGATGTTTTAACACACATACATACATACACACATAAATACTAAAACACAATGTGTGGGCTGCAAAGGTAATTAAACTGTTATGCTAAAAGAGTTGAGCAGCGTGCGCATGAAAGTGGGAAAGTATTGGGGTGGTTAACGTTAGAAATTAATGGAAAGTGAGTGAAGTTGAATCAGCCAGAAACAGGCTGGTTCATATTGTATATTTGTATTGTGTAGCTTTAGAAGCGCAAATTTGTGTTTTTGTTGCGATTTTCATATTGTTTTATGCGGAATTTTCCCAAAATAAATTTAACGGTACACATATGTAGGCAACGGTTGCTTTAGAGGTAATATCAGGTTTCCATTTAAAGATCAAGAACAAAAATAGTATACGTTTGAGAAAAGTTATGAAGGAGATTAACTTTTAACAACAAGAAATTAAACAAAAAAAGTGTTAACTTCGACTATATTACTAAATACCGCTGTGACCAAATTAAAGGTTTTTTAAATTATTATTAGAGATATTGTTGATAGTTTGGGCATATCATTTGGATCGGTGCAGGCGAGTTGGAAGACGAATTGGGCTTGAGAAGAGTCAAATCTCGAATGGTTTCAAAATCATTCAATTTTTTCGAAAAAGACCGTCATGTTAACATCTGTGAAACAATGCTTTCTTACTATCAAAACTTAATAAAACGCATCTTAACTGGAGATGAGACTTGAACCTACGCTACCATTCCGAAACAACCGATCAATCGAGTGAATGTCGTGCTAAAAACGAGCCGAAACCGAAAAAACCACGACAAAGTCCCTCAAAAAACAAGGTCATGCTGACAGTTTTCTTCGATTATCGTGGTGTGGTGCATTATGAGTTCCTTCCGCCTAACCAAACTGTAAACAAGGAATATTATTTGAGCGTTATGCGCCGTTTACGTGAAGCTATTCGCTTCAAGAGGCGAGAATTGTGGGCCGAAAACTCTTGGTTTTTGCACCACGACCATACTGCATTGGTTATTCGTGATCTTTTCGCCAGAAATTCAACAAATATCGTTCTGCAACCACCGTATTCGCCTGATTTGGACCCGTGTGACTTTTGGCTGTTCAGCAAACTTAAAACACCACGCCGAGGACACCTCAACTCCCATATGCTACATATATTGATTTTAGTTTTTCTAACATACCTTATGCCGAATATGTCGGTCAGTGTTTGCATTATAAATAGTGTATGTATATATGAAATTGCCTAAATTCCTCTAGTTGATATTTCTATATCATATTCAGATCAAAAACTGAATGACACATTCGCGAATATACAGTCAGACAGAACAGACTTGGCCAAAAAAGCTCAGCTTAACGCGGCCTTAATCGCCTGAAAGTATACCTCTTAAAACGACGAACTTCTGATTCTCTTCAACTCTATGGGTTATTAGCCGGAAACAGTGATGCCTGCTCTAACTACAGAGACGACTACATACAAATACTTTGAAACTAACACAACATATTTTTGTTTTCTTGTGAACATAAAAAAATCGTTGAATAGGACCGATCAAAAGTAATTTTCCATATCCACCTTTTTGATTTTTTTCATTCTAAGCAAATAAAAGTTATATGTAAATTTCAATACTGTCTGATATTTAATAATATACGTAAGGCTTTCTTCAATAAAAACCCGCATTACGCCTTATCTTCTGGGCCGTGAGAATTATTCCTCAACGAGAAAGTCTCAAATAAAGTTCGTTGCTAAAATAACTATTAAAAATTCACATATAGTTTTGGTTGGCGACAAAATATTCAGCTGTTCCAAGGTAATATAAAGTTGTTTTGCAAATAGGATGCTCCAAATATGGGCATAAGCTCACCAAATAACATTTAAGAGGTTTCCTTGGGTAAAAACAAAAGTTTTTCAACAATTTGGCCTTGGCAGGCTAAGTCCTTACGGGATCATCCAAAGTAAAAAAATACGTGTTTTAGTTAAAACCTTAGCTTAGAACTTGGCCGAAGGAAAAAAACTGAAAATTGGAGTTTTGGCATACTTTTTCCAAATCTTTAAGAATTGTATCTCGAAGAATTTAATAAGACAATAAAAAAACGACTTTTTGAAAACCGTAAACCCATGCAACCTCTAAACCATTAAATCAGGTATCTTTAAATATTAAAAAAAGCAATTACATGCAATCGCAAAAAATATAAAAAAAATCAGTAACTATAAGATAGTTAATTTTGCGTCTTCTGCTTCTATGAGATGTCTCCGAACCCAAGCATTAAATTCACTTTAATCGCATTGGCACGATCATGAGTCAAAGTATCGTCAACTACAAATTTCTTATTGCTCAACATTTCAAATAGACGACAAAGACAAGCGAGATGTGCATAATATTACTTATATATTAGATGCATTATTGCTGCATTTGCTGTAGATAACTAGCACTAAAATTTGTCCGCTTGCACTTCCACTACATAAAGCTGCTTGGAGTATTTCACTGTGCAACAACTAAGCAAATATATACATATACATTATATGCGCACAACAAAAACTGTTGTTGTAATTTGAAGTGCTCTTATTGTGCACTGCTTGCTGCTGATCTTAGCAAATTTCTTGCAGATTTGTGTCGTGGTGGCACATTGTGGCCGCACTGCCCGGCTGGCATGCTGGCGGCGAACGTGCTGATCGTGCGCGCGCAATCGCTCTACACCACGCCACGGTCACCCGCCCCGAGCACGCCAACTGTACTTTACTCCTCCCCCCGGGTTATGCTGGCAATCGTTGATTTTGTGAACTGCAAGTATTGGCGTGCAGCGCATGCGGGATTTACGAACCGTGATCACTCGTTGATCGGCGTGGACCTCCCGAGTGCGAATTTGCAGCGCAATTTGCTTTTGTTGTTGTTTAGTTTGTGCAGAAAGTAAGCGTTTCTCAAGTGTTATTGTTACTTGTTTTTGCCACTACTATTGTGTTTGTTGTTATTGCTTGAATTAAAAATGGCCAATGATCGCGTTGTTCTTGTTGTTGTTGTGGTCACACTTCGTGTTCAATATGCCGCATGGTTTGCTCTTCAGCCGTTCGTTTGCGCATTGTTCTCAAACTTCAATGGTGGTGCTTTAATTGCGGTTGATTGTTGTTGGGTGGGCGCGATCAGCCGCTATTTGTTATCCCTTTTAATGTTGCATCAAAATGCTTGCCTCAACTTGAGATTTTTTCGTTGAAGTTGCAGAATGGAAAATTTCAGCATAGTTGCACACTTATGGTGCTATTTTGTGGAAAGTGTCGGTTGGTATTATCCCCTTGTAATAAGATTTAAGTTTTTAAATGAGAGACTCTTTTTTCCTCACTTACATTTGATAACTTGTCGATGTTTCTACCATATACCCGATTATGAAACAGATCTTGAAAGCCTGCGTGTTCTAAGCTCAGGGCTTTTGTACCGTATCAATTAGAAAACGAGGTGTTATGATGCAGTGAAAGCATCTGGCGGTCAACATACTACCACAATTAAACACTTACTTCCTCACTGTACTTATAAAGTCACGACTAGTAGGAAATTCGAGATCAACAGCATGTATAAGATGGACCTTTTTAGACGACAGTTATGACTTTTAGGTAGTGAAAGACTTCATCTATCTAGCATCAAACATAAATGCCGACAACGAAATCAATCGAAGAGTCTATCTTGCCAATAGATGTGTTCAAGACTTCAGCAGGCAATTGAAAATTAGAGACCTCTCTCACAAAATCAAACTAACAGACGAAGACGGATTATTCGAGATATTGGGTAGTTGAAAAAGCCTTTTCGACCTTATTTTTTTATATTTATAATGAACCAAATATGTACCATTTTGGTAGACCACTCTTTGCCATTTTTCCGCTAGAGACATGGTTCCATCAGTGTAAAACTTGTATGGTTTCTCGGTGAAAAACAGCGACAAGTAATTTTCATAGGCTTCTCTTGAAGCCAACTTTACTCCATAAAAGGAGTTCTGCATTGGCGGAAACAAATGGTAGTCTGATGGTGCAAGGTCAATGCTAAATGGTAGATGCATCAAAACTTTCCAGCAAAGCTCTCCCAATTTTTGCCGAGTCATCAAAGATGTGTGTGGTCTGGCGTTGTCCTGATGGATGACGAAGACCTTTCTGTTGATCAGTTCTGTCTGTATTTTTTCGATTGCGTGCTTCAATCTCATCATTTGTTGACAGTACAAGGTATAATCAAATGTTCGATCAGGCTGGAGCAGCTCATAGTGGATGATTCCTTTCCAGTCCCACCAAACAGTCAGCGTAACCTTTCGAGGCGTCAATCTTGGCTTTGCGACCATTTGTTGAGCTTCCCCACGCTTGGTCCATGCTCTTTTTTGCACATTATTGTCATACTTGTTCCACTTTTCGTCTCCTGTTACCATTCGCTTCAGGAATGGTTCGATTTCATTTCGTTTCAGAAAAAATCGCAGATGTTAATTCCATTAAATGTTTCACAGACAATTCATGTGGTACCCAAAAATTGAGTTTATTTTTGTAGACAACCTTTCTTAATGGCTCAAAATCGTTTGATGAAGAATATTAAGTTCCTTAGCGATGTCGTGGCTGCTCAGGATTTCACCTTTCTAACTCTAAATGGCATGACCCAATGTGATTAGTAGCACTGGAGATATACGACTGCAACGACATCTATTGACAAAATACGAAAAGACTTTTTCGACTGCCTAATATAAGTTCTGCGAAGTATTTCTGACTCCCTACTCCCTAGGTGAAGGGGAGTATCGGATTTGATGGAATGATGAATTCAATTATTTCTTCAGCGATATGTATGTAGTAGACATTGTACGGAGCATAAAAATACAGCGCCGGAGCTGGCTTGATTAGATTGCTCGATTGCAAGAGTATCCTCTACGACGAAGAAAAGGCCGTCCCAAACTCAGATGGTGTGTCAAATCTCCAATCGGCGGCTTCGTGCGCAATGCAGAAACGGCTGGAGAAGACTTTTCGGTGCGGTCAAGACCGATACCGAACCAGGTAGTTAACAGAAAGTTTTCATAGCCTCAGTAGTGTGGCGTCAGATTAGCTTTGATGAGTGCAAAGTGCTTTGTGGTGAGATACTTTTAGTCTGTAATTTTGTCTTGAACCTTAGGTATTTTGTTGCATAATCTATTGAGATTCTACTGTTAAAAGTTCCGGCTAGATTCTACCATACAATTGAAAGCTTTTTGTGAGTTAGATAAGAGGTAAATTACCTTACTAATTCTCTAGCATTTTCAACACGTTTCTTCGATAATTCTATTTTATCTCCAGTTTTTAAATGGTCATTTATTTAATTTACAAAATTTAACACCAATTGTGATTTTAAATTGAACACACTTCATTCAAAAACAAATTACAAAAAAAAACTATTTATTTAAACGAAAAACCAATTTCTTCAGTTTTGTGTCAGGTGTTTCTTCAGTTTGCTGTCACTCTTCGTCTCTATTGATCTTTCAACTTACTGCCACCACTTACATCCCCCGAAATCTCAGGCAGATCGCTTTAGAAACTTTTTGATTGACACTTTGACACAGAGAGCAACGTGTGTCAGCGCGACTGCTTCCAACGGAAATAAAGCAGAATGAAGAGCCCGCTTTCTTTAAAGCAATCGCACAATATTTTCACAACCCCACTAAAGTTCGGTACTAACAATAAACGTGCCGTTAGTCGCGGTTTGTTTTTAGATCAACTTCACCAACACAAAAGTCAAGAGGTTGCTACGGTATAGGAGACAATATACCATTGATCACTTTACTCACTCCCACACTCAACTAATGCTCCTTCAAAATTAAACATTCAAAGTAATTTTCACCGCAACTCAAATGGTCTTCAAATACCATACTATTTGCTCAGCCAGCAACTACATTTGGATGTCAGTCGAACTGTGACTGTGACTGTGTAACGGGTGCAGATGTCATTACAGCTGTCAAAATTTGAAAGTGTACAAAATGTTTCACCTCACAGGAATATCCTACAATATTTTCATAAGAAACAGCATTAACCGCATAAACATAATGAGTATCTACTAAATAATGAAGAAGAATTAAATTGAAAACTCTACAACTGCTGGAGAGCACTTCAGTTTTCTCAACTCTTCGTTGACGAGCTGTCAAAAAATTATGACAAGTTCATTTGGAGTGCGCATGCTTTACTTGCAAAGTGAACTAAAAAATATTTTCAATTTATTTTCGTAGAGTTTTTTTTTACAAAAAGCGAGTACTTACAATACGCGGAGTGCGTAGATAAAACACGCAGTTGGTAAATCAGCGTCGACTGTCGATTCATGAGAATTAGTGTAACAGACACACCAATTAACATGCGCCTTGACATGTCTTTGATGTGACAGCTGTGTTGTCAACGCTGCTGTTGTGCACTTTTGTTGACATTTTCCGCTAACGTTCGCCTGCCACGAGTGCGGGCACAACATGCTTTCTGGGCTGCTCCTAAAGCGTCTATTTTCAGTTACTGCTCACAACTACCTTAGTGTGCTTAACAAATTGTCGCTAAAATATTTAGTTGTTTGTCATAAGTTTATTATTTTATGACATTTTTAGACTCGCCAACGCACGCAGACAAGGTCACAGCTTTCAAAATAAAATTGTTTCGCCGTTCGAAGAAATTACTTTGTCACTTTTGACAATTGAGTTTGTAGTTATTTGTGTTTTCTTCGTTGAAAACAATCGATTGATAAACATTAGAAAAGTGTCTTCAAAAGTTAGGAAAATTATTCCTTATGATAAACTGTCAGAATTGACAGTTCATAAATACGTGAGTTCTACATAACGCGAACTTTTTGTGAAAAATACCAATGAATAATATATGATTTAATTATATTTAGTCGAAAAAGTCTTTTCGTATTTTGTTCGATGAAATTATGGAAAAGATTGACCAGGACCGTCACATAAATAGCATTGACATCACTAAGGAACTTAACATTCAGCATCAAAGGATTTGAACCATTTCAAAAAGGCTGGCTACAAAAAGAAGCTGGATGTTTGGGTACCACATAAATTGTCTGTGAAAAATTTAATGGACCGAATTAACATCTGCGATTCTTTGATGAAACGAAATGAAATCGAACCATTTCTAAAGCGAATGGTAACAGGAGACGAAAAGTGGATCAAATACGACAATAATGTGCAAAAAACATTATGGTCCAAGCGCGGTGAAGCTCAACAAATGGTCGCAAAGCCAGGACTAACACCTCGAAAGTTATAATGAGTGTTTGGTGGGATTGGAAAGGAACTAAAAGCTCAGACTGATATAAGCTTCAGACTGATTGAATGATTGATTCTACATTTTACTGTTAACAACTGATGAGATTGAAGCAAGCAATCGAAAAAAGCGGTCAGAACTGATCAACAGAAAGGGCTTCGTCTTCTATCAGGACAACGCTAGACCACACACATCTTTGATGACTCGGCAAAAACTGTGACAGCTTGGCTGGGAAGTTTGGATACATCTACCATATGGCCTGACCTTGCACCATCGGACTACTATTTATTGCGGTCAATGAGGAACTCCTTTTATTGAGTAAAGTTGCCTTTAAAAGAAGCCCGTGTGAAATTACTTGTCGCATTTTTTCGCCGTGAAACCAGAAAAGTTTTACACTGATGAAATAAAAAAATTGCTTGGACTTAATTAAGCCTTATATTGTTTAGAGCTTATATTGTGTACTTGACTAGCATTGGCAAGACTACGCTGTAGGCATCTGGAGTCCCCACGGTATGACATACGGGAGAAGGTATCGATAGTGAGGCCGCAGAGTCTGTTAAAATACCCGTCAAGCGCAGACATCCTAAAGGATGATTAGTTTTCTTGGACTTTGGAAGTGAACTCCATCTGGTATCGCAAAGGATCAAAACTGGTTTATGCGTGGCTTATTGGCCTACCAGTTTAACCTAAGCTTTATATTAATTTATATAGTCATCCATTTACTGCAAGACAGATCATACTGTCGGCTGCGTTTTGTATCCCTATTCACAATTTCCTAAATTTTAATAGATATCCTTAATATTGTTTTCAAAATATGTTCCGGAGCTAGCATAGCACGTCAACTAAAGTCCAAAGAGTTGTTATAAATTCCGACAGAAATGGCCTTCAATGCCTTCAATGAGTTTGGGTTTTCCTGTTTTCTGCTCATTTTTGGAGTAAAAGTGGTCAGATTCTTGGGCATATACATAAACCCACGTCTCGTCACCAATAGTGATGTATTTCATAAATTGTTGAGTCCTCAGCTCCAGTCTGAGTCCCTTCCCAAAAGATTCAGATTATCTTCCACCCCTACTCGAGGTCGTTTGTTTTTTGTTTTTAAATACAGGTCTTTTACTGCGAGTCCAGCAATTACACTCTTCATAGCCGAAACATAAAAGAAAATGTGTGTCGATGCATAAGAGTTATTGGGATCCTTTGCTATATCTCTGACGCCTACGCGAGTATTTTAAAGCACTGTTAGCATTATAGGTCTAGGATTCGGTTACAGCGCGCAGTTTAAATGGAATTGGAAAAAACATTGGCACACGTTTATTGTGGACAAGGGGACTACTTTGAGGGAGACGACATATATTCTGAAGAATAAATTAAGAAATTTAAAATTATGAACAAAGTCTTATTAATTTTTTCTCATAGCAGTATGTTGAATGTATATATGTATATTTCAAAATATTCTCTGAAATTTTGAAGTTTATTCGGCAAATAGTAAATATTACATTTTTAACTTAGCGTAATCGGCTCCCAAAAAATTTGACGTGTTTTTGGAAACGTTTTCGGAGTATTAGAGATAAATTTCTCCGATATGGTTGGACCGAACGACTTGAAATCGCAACTTTCCTAGAGATATTTTTCTGATAATGATTTGAGGAATATAATTTTTGATAATAAAGCAGATACGTATTTTATGGCACTATGAAGTATAAATTTTTTTCAAAATAACGAATTTTTTAGGTAGTTGCCATTTTGTCAAAATTTCAAAATTTTTAATAAGGTTATATTTTTTTTGTTTTTGAGTTTTGGATTTTATATTTGAAGCAGCAAAATATTCCTGACCGGCGGCACGCTTTTTTAGAGCTACTCCTTTAAATGGGTTCCGGGATCAAGAGCATAGAAATGACTATTTCAAAAATAATCGAAATAAAATATGTACATTAAATTGTGTTTATGAATAATATTTTTATTTATTTGTTCAAGAAAGTGCCTCTTCAAAAACAGTTTAGAAACAAACGCATTTCTTCTAAGTAGGAAGTCAATATAACCATTCAATTCATCTGAAAATACTTTCAAAGTAGATATATTAAGTAGTATGGCCTCCAATGCAAGTAAATTCGTCGAAGTTGCGAAAATCGACGTCAGTTAATCACCAAGCAAATGATCCGGAGGTTAAAGTTGACTTAACACTAAAAGATTTACACTAACTATTTGAAAAATACTCTCTAACACTGACCCCTCGACAGCGATTAGAATATCACTTGGATCAACACAGTAGTCTATCTTATTCTTGTCGATATATTGTATATATAATATATATTGATTTTTTTATAATTTCTACTCTCCTTGGGTGCAGTTTCAGTTATAAAAAATATCAGATTACAAAAACTAAAAACCAAACAAAAAAATGCATTGCTACTTCCATCGCACCATACCTACTTATGTATATTTATATTTGTGGCAGCAATAAAACTGCTTACCGCTTGCAAAACTCCGAAATGAGCAATTTTTCTCAATTTTCTGCCAATTTTCGTACCTCATTGCACCACAGCCGAAGCGCTGTGCGCCGGCGCAGTTGCTCATGCTACCGGCCGCCGCAATGTGCCTTCACTTTTACCTGCTTTCTTTTGCGCGTGCAATTCGATACTTTTACCCGAAGCTACCGACAACAACCATAGAAACCTTTCAAATCGCAAACCGAAAATTGCTTCGTTGCTGCCATTTGATGGCAGAAATTGGTAAATTATTTCCCCTTTACAATACACATTTCCCAACATATTTCGCGCGTGCAAAAAAAACGTCGTCTCTTGGAAGACTGAAAAGTGTCAAATGCGTTTCCTCGTTGCAAATGCATTTCCTGCGTTTATCGGAAAATTTGTCCTCAAAATGTGACTGATTTTTTTGTCGTTTTTTTTTCTCTGTGCCAAGGGTTAGGGTACCTATTCAGCATAGAGTTTGCTACCTTTGCGAAGACGTTTGTTGGCTGAGTGTAAGTGTGTATGTGCCATTCTACCCCATCAGCGCTTAAACTCTTGAAGACGTTTATCAATTTTCACTTAAATACATGACATGTCAAAGGTCACAGACAATATGTGCCACTCTTCGACAAATTAGTAACAACGGAAGTGAAAATGCCTTTTCTTGGGGGGTAACGCTCAGGGAAAGGGTTAAACGCGTATATGTTCTTAATTTGCAAACAATGGTCAGTTGACATTTTTTGATCGAAATTTCGAGGAAAAATTGAATTTTTTTTGGTATTTTTCTTACACGCTTTATGAAGTTAAAAAAATTGCCTAGCTCGTTACGAAAACAATGGTCACTTGACATTTACATAATTTTGAGTTTTCTTAATTGGTGTGAGAATTTTTCCAAAGGGTTAAATAGAAAATAGTAGCGTATATTTATTGTTTGCTCAGCAATAATATCACAATACCTATACATATAGAGAAAATGAAAATAACCGAAGCGAACCTCAAAATTGATGAATAAAAATTTTGAAAAATTATTTTATTTAAATCTTACATATCGTCACCTAAAATGCAAAATAACGTAACATCACTTTTCGTAAGTTTAAAGGCGAAAGAAAACCGTTATGAGAAGACTCACTCATATTGAATCAAAATTTGAGTTTTGGCTATAAAATGGAAATATATTGGTTATAATACACTCATATTTGGGTTATAAAATGGTTATTTATTGGTTATTATATCTGACAGCGATTTCGATTTTTTGTATATTACGTTGTTTTGCATTTTAGGTGACGATATGCACATTCAATTTTTTACGGCGGTTTTTTGCTTTGTTTCGGGAACAACAGGTTTCAAAAAAATAAGATTTAAGATTAAAAAGTGACACGAACATTTATTTATTGTGAAGAAATGTATACATTTGGCTCTATATTTGGTACATCTGGAGTGTATATATATGTATAATTATTGCACATTTTTTGGTTTGGCGTCCCTTATATCTCTTTTCATATCCATAGAAAAGTGTTCGATAGGATGAAAGTCAGGAGACCATGCCGACCAATTCATTATTTTCATATTTTTACTACAAAACCTCTCCTTATCTCCTTTCGGGATGTGCCTTGGATCATTATCTTGTTGGTAAATGCTTAGAAATGGCATGTTCTCTTCGACATAAGTTAGAGCAATGTCTTTCATAATATTATTAACATAATAAATGGTATCCCAAGTTTCTGTGATCCTTGCTAAAAACCCAACACCATTTCAAGAATATGTAAATATAGTTTGCATTGACTTGCTAATTACGGGATCGTCTGACATACAGTTTTCCTTAACACATTTGAACTGAACAATCATTGTCTCTTCGGTACATAGAATCTTGTGCCAAACTGACACACGTTCGCCTACAAACAATTTTTCAACAACTTACCTTTGCTTAGAAGAACAATGTGGAACTCCCCCTGTTTTAAAGGATTAACAATAATTAAACTTCTAACTCGCTCAAATTCGCTCTCAAATTAGAATATTAAATTATAATTATAATTTGTAATCCCAAGTTCCGAGATATCAATTTGGATAATCGATAAAACCGAATTTTCGACTTGTTTTCATTATTTCGAAAACGTCTGTACAATAATCTCTTCTATAGACACTCTTACTTTACGAAATTTCCCTTAACTTGGTGTTTTTGAAACATTTCTAAAACATATATTTATAATTTACTCGCCCATTCTAAGATATGTACACAAATATATACTTGTACATAAGGCTCTCACTTAATCCATCCATCGTTTAAATCTCTTAATCTGTGCACCTTCAAAAGCCTCAGTTCAGAGAAATATTTTGTAAATGTTTGCCCTAGTTTTAGGCCTAATCTGCTCTAATTACCCAAAACAGATGAAAGGTTTGACGTTCTTATGCTAAATCGCTGTCATTTAAGCGGATAAACTTAAGGAGTATTTAGATGAGAAAGATTAAAAAGCACTAACAACCGAATTAAAATAGTTAAAAGCAAATCTTGTGCCTAATTTTTAAAACTCTTATTGGGAGACTTACTCTTTCGAAAAGCTGCTTTGTCCAGTTCTTTCAAAAATAGCCGAAACAAAACCTTTATTCTAACACATGATATCGTAATCTGATGATATTCTACAAATAAGTTCACTGTCGCAAAATGCCCCTTAAGTGCAAAGCCTGGTCATAACTGGAATCCGCCGGTCTTTCGAAATTATCAGCACTATATGGTAAGGTAACCAACCTTTGTATAGCTGTGGATGATAAAAAAAAATCAAAAGTGCGGCCCATCATCTCATCAAATTCGACTCGCCTTCAATGCGCATAGTATCGTTTAATGTCTTCAATTGACTCAAAACGGTTTACCCGGAGCGGTCGTAGCTGTATAAGTCACACCGAGCAAAATCAGATGGCTGTGGCACGATATTGGTTTGAAAATTTGGTGAAAACCTCACGAAGAATGAATGCAGTATGCGACGTGGCATTATCGTGAGGCAGAAACCAATAATTATAGGCCCATAACTCCGGACTCTTTTTACGAATAGCTTCTGACGCATACCACTCAAATAGTATTCCTTGTTTTTAGTTTAGGCTATCGGAAGAAACATTTTTTTTTTGAAAAATTGTAGTAAATAATAGACTATTGACTTTATGACTATCGCCAACTATAGTGTGACTATAGCCACTTGTTTCAAGACTTACTATCGGTTGTAGAACTTTTTGGACTCTTAAAGTGAGTATGTCGAGGTTTTGGTCCTTTTTTTTATTATGCAGGGCGTTAGTGAGGTTGATTACCCTGCTGTAAGTGAAAGAACGATGTTCTCGTTGGACCGGTAATACATGAGGAATGCACCGCGACCTTTGGTCTATTGTGCCCTAAAGTTTGGACTGGTAAATTTACATTCGGACTCGTCTTTGCGCCTTATGCGGTATTTTGCAATTACAGTGCACTTATTTGACGAGACGTCTTGCGTTAGAATAAAAATTTTCTTCTGAGTTTTTTGAAAGGACTGGACAAACCAGCTTTTCAGAAGAGCTTATCGTAATAATACGTTTCATGACATCGCAAAAACCTTCGATTCTCAAGCACCAAAATCTTGGTATTATTTGCTCGCAGTAGTGCCTGGGAAGTGATGTTTTCTTTCTTGTAATACTTTCATTTAATAATATTTATTGGTAATTAAGTTCATTGCAAATAACGTATTCAATTTATTACTGATTTTTCAAAAGAAAGAGTGGTTGAACTTAGTATACGTTTAATACTTTTGAATCAAATCAGAATTCATTCATTTAGTTTTCTTATAAAATAGTGTGTGAAAAGAAAAAGGGTCACAAAATTTGAATTTGTTGTGCAAAAACAAATAAATCTCTTAAGACTTATTGAGACATCTACATAATATTCGGAAGGTATGAGTTTCTTTTTTCTTCAGCCGTTCTTAAATTAAAAATTGGTTAATAATTATCTAAAGCTAAAAGTTCGCAAAAATACGAAAAATTTTGGGGGTGTTTGGCAAATTCCGAAATTCTCTTTCTACTGGACAAGTCCCTCAAGAAAAACGTGATGTTACCTCAGGTCGAGGCGGGGTTGTTC
Source organism: Bactrocera tryoni (assembly GCF_016617805.1). NCBI lineage: Eukaryota > Metazoa > Arthropoda > Insecta > Diptera > Tephritidae > Bactrocera > Bactrocera tryoni. The sequence goes on along the minus strand of NC_052500.1, from coordinate 81,595,165 downwards.
AGAATACTGCATCTCACGTTCTAAAGAATATTTTTAGAAAAATTTAGAAAAAAATACTGAACAATTCCTAAAAAAAAAGCCGTCACATGGCCGTTTTAAAAGCTCTCGACTTTATTGGGTGGTTGTAAGGCAAGTCTTTTCTTTTTTGCATATCTTGAAGAGGCTAGAGTTAAAACTATTCGATTCAGTTTCGCATTTGTAAGTGCTTAATAATAGTTTTTTGTGACAATCTGGTACTTTTATTATTTTCATAGTAATAACAGTTTGTTGAGTCATAAATAAAACTTTTATGCTAAAAAATCTACAAATTCTTTAGCAAATTTGTAATAAAATTTGAATTGCAGCAATAAAAGTTTTGTTACATTTTTTGTTTTAAGTTGACACATTTACGATAAAAAGTTGTATGTTAATTTGTGAAAGTTCGCTGTTAGTTTTCATATACAAATACTTAAAATAAATAAATGCAATGTGCATCGGTGTGTGTAAGTAGCTTTATTATTAATATTGTATGGTTTTGAATTACAGTTTTAACAACAACAACAACAGCAATAATTATTGAACGCAGCGGACATCCGCAATTGTTTTGCTGATAGCCACAAATAATTATGTCTAGCTGTTCTTGTTGCAACATGGCGCTTCTGTTGCTTGTTAAATGAATTTGCGGAAAAGTGCATGAAATCTAAAATCAATAATTAAACAAATGCGCGAAATTAGTCACAAATGCGCTTACGTATATGCAAAACAAAATTACGGAACACTTTAACTTAAAGTTTGAGCTGAATTGAGCTTTTTTTATTTCTAATGGAAATTTTATTGGTTGATAAAAACATTAAAAAATTAGTAATTTGTTCTAAAATAATTCTAAAAATCTAAAAATTATAAAAGCATCTAAGAAAAGTAACCAAATATTGCATGTGTACTGACAAAATTTGCTGGCAGATACTTAGGTTTGTTCCGGTTTCATTCACTTTGCAGCAGCGGAGACATTTTTTTGCCGTTGGAGACCACTTGTTACTTGAAAAATATTTTAACTTAGAAACTCTCGTAGGTACGGGGCTCATACTACATTTTTTTAATAATAATAAATTTATCAGAGCTGTAAGTCTTGACAGCGCATAAATACCTTGATTTTACGAAAGAAAAATATTCCAAAACTTTTCTTAAATTTTATTTCGCAATTTCATTTTTGAGTCGCCGACGAGAAATCAGCACTAAAGTCACGAATTTCTAGGAGAACATAAACCATAAATATGGAGACGAGCAAGGCGGCTATGTGATAAATCATACTTCCTTAACAAAGGGTAGGTTAGGTCAGGTTAAAGGGTCGATCCTAAGAAGTATTTCACTTGGACGGCTTTTAATGCCGGTCCATTGCAGTACCTAAAACTAAAAAACACTGGATGACCGCATGAATGCTTATTGGACAGCGTTCAGTAAAAACTCCTGCAATTGCGGAAAGATGAACTTTGCTCAGGGAAAGTAGTTCAATAGACCTTTTTCATTCTACTCTAGGCCAGAAGGACTTGGGTGGAACTGGACCTCGAACAGAGCCTGCTAAGCGAGAACCATTGGTCCAGTGCTAGAAGGTAAGACACCAATGGAGATCCAACTCGCTCTCATTCCAATATGAACGGGGCAAGCATGCTTCGTTTGACTTTCAGTTGCCAGTTACTGCTGTGACCAGGCACCCAAACGAGCCCGATGTTGAAGTAGCTTGCTGCTACTGCTTTGGTAAGAACAGACACTCGTTTACTAGCTTTGAACGCACAGTTTGCGAGCGAAAGTATTGACGCTCTGCTGTCTGATTGAATGGTCATCTACATGAACGTCTACCTCCACCTTTATACATAGCACCCATTTCTGCCTGAAAAACACTTCGACCTATCCACATTTCCCTCGTTGGTATGTGAGCAGAGAAAAAGCTGCCCCGAGTGACCTTTGAGATTCAGTGATCCAAGTTTTCAGGAAAGTAATGGAAGGAGAAAAGAATTTCGGCGCGTCCTTGTTCGTAGCCTTTAATATACCTAGCTTCCCTGAGCCTTAGAGCACGCTCGTTACTATAGACCTACCGGCAATGTTCATGGATCATAATAATAATAAAAAGTCTTTATTTAAAAATTAAGTCTTTTTAATTCAAAAAAATCAATTGCGAACTTGATCACTCTGTACCGCTGAACACCATAAACATTACTCATGTTTCTTTATTCAGCTTGCATCATATTACGAGTATATTTATTTAAGGCAAATATTTTACAAAAAATAAAAACCCTCCTAAAAAAATTAACAGTTAATTAATATAAAATCTGTTTTCTTTCAGTCATTCAATCTGGCATGAAATTACGGCAAGAGGCAGTAATTGATTAATGCTGGCGTTCAATTAGTAATTAATTAGTCGGAAGCATTTCTTTATTAATTTTTTTTTATTTAATCATAACTTTAAATATACATATGTGCTTACTAGAGCGGGTCGACTTTTTTCTATTTTTATTTCGGCCAAAACATGTTTAAGATCTCACCTTTTCAACACTATATCGTATGACACAATGTGATTGGTGGTACTGGAGATATACGACAGCAATGACATACATTGACAAAATACGAAAAAACTTTTTCGACTACCAAATATAATACAATATAGTATAATATATCGACAATTCTTTCTGATAAATTTTGAAAGTACTCTAAAAAAAGGTGTTTGGCGTTAAAGAAGCTTTTTCTGTTGAACTTATCTCAAATCCAAAAACTATTCAGAATTTAGATTATTGACAAAATGGCGGTTTCTCAAAAAAGTACTAATTATAGTTTACTAATTTTGATAAAAAAACTGAGAGTAAGAGCTTAAAATCGATTGAATAAAGAAGCTCCAACCAAATAAATAAGATTTAATTGAAATTTAAAGTCGATTGCTAAACTCCCTTGAGCTAAAGACAATGAAGAGCATGAAATGAAGAATGCATTAAATAACACAATCACAAATATAAAGGGTGTAGAAAAAATATTTTCATATACATATCCGTACATACATACATACATATAACTAAAAAAATATGAATGTGTATGCATTGGAGTATAAACATCATTGTGCTTTATGTGAGTTTATTTTCATAGAATATACAAAGTACTTCTAAGTATGTGTGTGTAAATGTTTACGATAGCAATGTGGGCGGAGCCAAAACCGCTATGGAAACAGATGCGCTACGCTTTATGCTTGCACAAGCAAATACAAGCAAAGCAAACAAACGCACTGACAACCGGCTAGTTGCCAGCTTGCTCACACACATAAGCCAGTCGTGCGCAGCCACACAAACACACATACACATGTATACAACGAAAAAGAGCAGTTGCTGTACAATAAATGTCAACACCTGAGCGATGAGGCGCTGATGGCGTTCGCGCAACATCCCTTCATTCGTGGTGTCATGCGTCAGTGTGTGAGCGTACAGCTAAGCCATAAACCAGTTTCTGAGTCGATGATAGAACACTCAAAGCAAGCAACACTCACACAGTCACCAATTGGAGTGCCCACACACACACACACACACACACAAACTCATTGGACGACTCGTAGTCAGCCCACCACACGACCACCATTTGTATGCCTGCTTATTGCCCTTGAGTTTGTACTCAATGAGTGGAGTGCGTCACTCAAGTGGTTTGAGTGGTTTGTATTTTTATGCCCGCGCCGTTGGGCCAACGCAACCACTGCCATTGGCGATATTGTTTTCCTTTTGTAACTGGCACTTCAGTACGTCCGAGCATCTCAAAGCGTTATATGCGGCGCAAAAGTCGGTTGTGTTGTGTGATGTGTGCACTCTAAAGGCGTGATTTCGTTGCCGTCATTCTCAAGTAGAAACATTTAACGCAAGTTGAGAAATTAAAAAAAAAAAAATACTTGTATTACGATAAGCAATATTATATTATAAAAAATCATTAAAAAACCAAATACCGTTATTTAAATGCCGCGCTTTAAGTGCTCACGTATTTGATAAAGTGTTAATTAGTAAGAAGAAGAACGCGGCAGTTTGATAATATCACCGGAATATGGTCACCCTAATGCCATACAGTTACTCTGCACCGAGATGTGGGCTAATTGAAAAAATGATTGAACCTAAGGTACCTAAAATATGACTTTCCAAAATATATCAATTGATTTAAGGCCAAGTTACGGGAAAGCTTTGAAGGCGATAGTTTTTAGCGCAGATACATTTGTAATATTCAAATCCATATAAACTCACTATGAGGAATAATGTGCATAAAATATATTCATCAAACAAGAAAAAACGTTAACTTCGGTTGCATCGAAGCTAAAATACTCTACACAAGCAATGGAGGTTCCATACAGGAACTTGATTTTGATTGATCAGTTTGTATGGCAGCTATAAGTTATAGTAGTCCGATCTAAAAAATTTCTTTGGATATTGTAGTGTGGCTTTGCATAATAATCTATGCCAAAGTTCATAGATATCTCGTCAAATAAAAAAAAAGTTCTACAAGAACTTAATTTTGAACGTTCAGTTTGTGTGACAGCTGTAAGTTATAGTAATCCGATCTGAACCATTTCTGCGGATATGTTGGCGTTGTTTTGCATAATAGCCTATGCCAAAGTTAGTGAAGATATCTTGTAAAATAAAAATGTTTATGTAAGAACTTGATTTTGATCGTTCAGTTTGTATGGCAGCTATATGCTATAGTGGTCCGATCCGAACAATTTCTTCGAATATTGTAATGTTGCTTTGGAAAATAAGTAATGCTGAATTTGGTGCAGATATCTCGTCAATTAAAAAACTTTTTCATATAAGAACTTAATTTTGAACGTTCAGTTTGTATGACAGCTACATACATACATATGTCCGACATCAGTGGTTTCGAAAAATAAGCAGCTTCTTGTAGAGAAAAGAACGTATGCAAAGTTGCACTGATTCGCGAATATGGTAGATTGGTGAACATGGCTAAATCGACTCAACTTGTCACGCTGAATAATTATATACCGTCCCCGAAAATGCAAAATAACTTAACTTCACTTTTCATAAGTTTGCAGGCGAAGGAAAAACGATGTAATAGAAACCACTCATATTGAAAAAAGTGAGTTTTGGTTATAAAATGGTTAAATTTTGGTTATATGTTGGTTATGTATTGGTTATATCTGACAGCGGAAGCTGAAAATTATATACCACACATATAATGTATAACAGTTTGTAGTGAATCGTTAGCAATAAAAAACTCAATTTCGATATTATTATTGATGATACGTTATTTTGCATTTTATGTGACGATGAACATATGTATGTTATGTATCTTCATATTTTTTAGGGTCTCAGACGTTTCTTTCTTATTATTACAAATTTCATGACAATCTCAATATACCCTGTTCAGTGTAAAGAAATATCAAAGAATTGAAATTCGTTGGTTTAAAATTTTCCATGATTATTAAACGATGCTGATTTTTTTATCTCGAGTGCATCTTCAGAATTATTTTAGAAAATCTCAAAATTTTTTAGTGAACAAAATATATTGTTTAGGAGTCGAAAGGTATCTATGTAGGTATAGTACAAATCTTCTTCGACTTAGATTAAACTCTACATTATATATTCGATTAAACCATAAGCTTTATAACATGAATAGTCAGAACTCTTAAAATCTTCAGAGCTTCGTAAACATATACATATGTATTTTATGTATAGGACAGTAGGATGGATGTCTGATCGCGTGCCTAGGGCTTGAGGAGTAGCATTGTGAAAAAAGGATTGTTTACAAGTCAGTATAATGGTTCTCTGATCTATGATAGTTTATAGTTTCTATGCATTCATGTTTGTAGGGTACGTTTGATTGAAACTTAGATTAGATCATGACTTCATGAATAAAAGCAGGTAGGACTTTGTTTATAATTACTATGATCTATCTATATCATTCCCAGGAAAGTGATTGTAGGATAAAGAATACCTCAGAGATTTTGTGAGGGATTGCTAATATTGAGCTTTACTCGAGATGAATGCATCTTAAAATATATGTACGTATATATTTTTTCGATTGCCTTTAGTATCTTCTTTAAAATGGGCAACTTGAGAATTTTCGCTCGCTAAAGCCTCAGCAATCACATTTTCGGAGAACCAGGAGATATAGCTGAAACTGACATCAGCTGCCTAAAAAAATTTGTAACAGCCTCAAAACACTTACTTAAGTGAGACCCTTGTTAGACATGGTCTTTTAACCTATTCTAACCTAACTTAAAACCTTGTTTGATATTTTTTCAAATACCTTACTTGAGAACTACTGAAATCTTAGTCATATAAAATAATAAAATAAAAATTCATTATTTGAGCAAGTTGGTTTTTACTTTTTTACTTCACGGCTTAAAGTCTGAGATTCCTTCACGTTCTATTTGCTGATCTTCTTTAACAACTTTTCAAATCGCATGCAACACACTCAAACTACGAGCATACAAGTGCCACCATTTAATTACCTTCAGCAACAACAACTTCATGCGTAAGTCCTCAATAGCATAAACAAAATCTTCAACTAATTGCTAAATTGCTCGAGTGAGTATTTGTAAGCGCTTACATGGCGATCGAGCACAAGCGCATTCGGACTGCAGTCGATTGAATTTTATGCCCCTTAATGAGATTTGCGAATGTGGCAAATTTTACTAGAGCATAAATTATTGGAAAGTTATGACGATTGTGTGAAGCTTTTACACTGAGAAAAATATTTGAAAGATATGCTTAATTGGCTTCTTCATGAGTGCATAATTTTCGCGTGAGAATTTGATAGTTTTACGGCTAAAAGCAAGTTAATTGCATCAAACGCTTATCTTGGCTCATTAAAGCATTTGTTCTCCTTAACAACATGTCTGAGAGAGTATAAAATGTAGTCCATCTAAACATCACTGATGTTTGTAACATATTCGGAGTATACGCTAGTCATCAACCATCAAATTGGTCTTTTCAAAGGATAATGTTTTCTCCAAATCCTCGAGGTAAGATTCCAAGAGATCCAAGATTGAGAAACGGGAGACTGGTATTACATATAAGCTATACAAGACGAGAGCCATTCTTATTATATGTTTATTATATGCCAGTTATCAATTTGATGGACTTTTTAGAACATTATGTTGTCCTCTAATCTTCGAAGCAAGTTTATCAGAAGCATTAATCAATTCGGAACCATTTCCAGAACTCAAAGATTACCGCTCCAGTGCTTGATCATCCTCATTTATTTAGTCTCTGGAAGATAGAGATCAGAGCTAAAATATGCAAATATATTATCCTCCACCAGCACTAGGCTTTTGGGATTCACGTTCTACCAATGATCTTTCAAAATTTAGGTGTTTCTTTGAGAGTCCATCGACTTGCATTTAGACGATTTATTAATATGTAGTGATGTATGACTGCTGACAAGGATTTAGAAATAATTAAGGGACTGATAAATTATTAGATCTACAAGAAGTTATTTTCTGTTAATTTTTAGTTTATCATCCATTGATTCCCATCAATATAGATGATATGAATTTCAATAATTTCAACCTTTTTAAGGCCGAGGGTGCCTTAATTATACTAGACTCCTAAGTTAGGTTAGGTTGAATGGTCGATCCTAAGAGTGACCTTACTTGCTTAGCTTGTGGCACCTATAGCTCCCATAATATGCTCAATTTAAGTCTAACAGTGAGCTTATAAAGATAGCTCGAGCAAACTCCGAACGATGTCTACGCTGCAGTCGAGAGCTTCCCCAAGCAGTTTCTGCTGAAATGTTTTCGCAGAAATTATCACTGCAGTCACCTGCTTGGAGCGGAACCGCTACCTAGTAGCATTAAGTGGTCCTTCCTCAACTACGTCGATGACATAAAACAATATGCCGGTCAGACCTCGGACACAACAAACCTCAGACATGTACTGATTGCCATTCACAGTGGAGTCATTAACAACTTCGCCGACTCCCTCTCAGTGAATGGCGTACTTGGAATTAAACCAACACCCTTTGCAGACGAAGAGTTCGAGTTGCCGCGGGATTCGTGTAGCAGATTAAACTTTTACTGATCCAGAATCAGGAGTCTCCGTATGTCACTAACCACTTTTTTGTTTACCCTGCTAACCCTACACATCTGACATCCCTCTCCCTATGTTCCTACCCCGTCGAAACTGCACGCTTCTTGGGTTTACCGCTGGATTACCTCGATGACAACTTATCTAATCCTTACCATCCTAACTGAGATTAGGTACCTGTTACAACAACAATGGATCGCTTTGTGTCGAACAAATTTGTTGAGGCGGCTCATATCAACCTTGGCTATGCCTCCTGGTTAGGCGAAGGTATGCAAAAGCTGGATAATGGAGGCATGTTTTCACCTCACATTCTTCCATACAACTTTCTTTCTTAAATGAGAACCGAATATTTGAAATTTCTCATATCAGATTTTATATTTAGGACTTTTGTTTTGTAGAACTTTTTGAGTTTACTTTTAAACTTCTGTTCTTGGTAGAGTTCCAGTTATTCTAAAAACGTGTTCTTATAAGAGTAGTCTTAAATCAGTTAAGTGCTCAAATTGGTTGGCTTCATTTTAAGTCTGTTTACAACATAATTTTATAGCTTTCACTCCTCATTCCATATTCCCTGGAGTCTAGTAAAAAATTGCTCAATTATTTTGTCGTAAATTAAAGATTTAAGCATCGCGACTTTAATGATGACAAAACCCAAAATATGAAGTGAAAGAAAATGGGATGAAAACAAATTTAAAAACACTAATTCTCAAACATGTTGACATGGTGGCATTAATCAATTGGCGAGCAGCTAAAGATGTGACCCAAAATTACAACAACAACGTGAGAGTAATACGCCAGAGTCTGAAGATACGTGCATACATGTGACACACAGAAGAACAAACGCCAAACAATATAATAAAAACCAATAAACAAACCATAAAATGATAAAAACATAAAAGCGAGGTAGTGGACAACAAAGAAAACACAAGTAAAGAGCAACAACAATAAAATCAGGGAAAAAGTTACACAAGTGGCAAGTGAAAGAAGAAATAAAGGCAGGCAGCACACACAACAAAAACTGACAACAATAATCACAACAACGACAAATCAATATCATCAAGCGACAATAAAAATTCAACACACCATAATTTTTGATTGTCAAAAGATGGCTTCGCAGAAGGCACGGCAAGACGGAGCGAAAACGAAAAAATATTGAGGAAAAATCAAAACTCCATGAAATTCACCTTATTACGCGACGTCGTTGCACATTGTAAGGACGGTAGGCGCGTTGGCGAGTGACGTAGCAAAGGTTGGTTGACTGGCGAGTGACGTCGCTTCGGCTGAGCTACAGTCATTTAGGAGCGCGCGGACCCCACGCTTATGCGCCTGTAATTTATGATTCAATTCTCGCAACGATCCTTGCGTGCAACGTGCAACCACAAGGCGCAACACACGCGGCCGTCGGTGTGTGTGCCGGGCAATTAACGTAAACTCACCACGCATACGCCGCAGCACAGCGCAAGCGCGTAGTGGCCAGCGAAGATGCGATCGTGCAATGTCACAGGAATGCTGTGGCGATTAGCAGCAGCAGCAGTCGACAGAAAAATTGTCACGCAAGCAACATAATTCAAAATTAAAGAATTTAAATAACTCTACACCGCACAGGCGAGCGAGAAAAAATGAGAGAAAAAAGGCGAGCTGACTAACTATCGATCTTATCAGCGCCGAACAACACGAATGAAATCACCAATAAAACAAGCCAAGTGCACAGCACATAGCATTAAGAATCACACAAACAAAAAAACAAAAACACACACATGAAAAAGAAAGACTACAACAAATTATCAGTGCGCGCTGCGCCCGAAGAAATCGGGTATAATAATAAACCGAATCATAAGCCGTAAAGACAAAAGCGATTACGATCGCGCACAAGGAATTTTAGTTCGCTGCAACAACGCTTTAGCAGGCGACAAAAAATTCCAACTTACACACAAGTACATATGTATATCTGTCTGTATGTATGTTCGTGTGTGCGTGCCTCCATTTTTCCAAAAATAAGAATAAAATCAGCTAAAGAATGGTTTGACAACAGGTATTTGTTGCCACATACTACACAGGCTTGTTGTTGTTGTTGGCTGCTGTGACTGACTGCCGTGGGTTAAGGGCTGCTGGGGCACTCGCTGGTCTTCCCCAGGCAGGCATTGGTTGTTGTTAAATTAACGTGCCTCTCGTACGCGCTTGCGCCATAAATTAGTTGACAGTTAAATGTGACAAACATGAGATGCTGTTGTGTTCTTAAAACAACCACAATAAAATATTATTAAAACAATACTTACATAGCTAAAGATTAGCTATTGAAAACTCACATGTGAAATGTGTTGAGCTTTTGGGTGGACTTTAAAGTATGAAAGCTCTCTTTGCACGGTTTCAGTTAAAAGTGTAGTGCTTCAGGTGCGACTTTAAAGTATAAAAGCTTACTTTGCGAGCTTTCAGTGGAATGAGTTGAGTTTTAGGTACGACTGTATAGTATGAAAGCTCTCTTTGCGAGCTTTCAGTGAAATGTGTTGAGCTTTACGTGCGTCTTCAAAGTATGAAAGCGCTCTTTGCGAGCTTTTAATGAAAAGTGTTGAGCTTTAAAGTGAGAAAGCGCTCTTTGCGAGCTTTCAGTAAAATGTGTTGAGCTTCAGGTGCGACTTTAAAGTATGAAAGCTATCTTTCGAGCTTTCAGTGAAATGTTTTCAGCTTGAGTTCGGAGTTGAAAGTATGAAAGCTTTCTTTGCCAGCTTTCAGTGAAAAGTGTAGATTTTGGGTGCGATTTTAAAGTATCAAAGCTCTCCTTGCGAGCTTTCGGCAGTAAGTTAAGGACGTATTGCCTACCTGAAGCATAGAGCTTTCGCGCTGAAATAGCAGACCATTGAAAACTAACAAAAAACCGTTTATCAAGCTAGATTTTCAGAAAAAAAATGAACGTTTGGAACACATGTTATTCTTCAAACCATCCTCACAGCGTTGCTTAGTGGCAACGCCACAAACTAAATTAAGAAATATTTTCATCGTTTCCCGGTGCCAGCTTCTTCCATAGGCCAGTACTCGTACGCTCACATTAACCACTGGGTGGTCGCGCGCTTTCTGTGACGTCCAATCTGTCGAATGCCTCCCGTCGTTCGCCAAGTAACCTTTGTGGCCAACTCGCTTTAGGGCCAAAGAGGCGCATGGTGTCGCGCATGCGCAGCAACAGTATTGACTTGGCGACAATTTCGTTTTGCTCCAGTGAAATTCAATTTCAATTTTAACACCGTCTAGTTGCCTCTGTATTTGTGCGTATCAATGTAGGTGGGTGTGCCTTGGTTTGTACAGCCATGCAATCGTATAAAATGCACAGTTATTACAAAATTTAATTGTTGACACAGTTAACCGGTGCGCAGCTCATTAATTTCAGCTGCCTTCGTTACACTTTTAACACGCTGCATTTACTGCGGCGAGTTTCAGGTTAATTTTGACTGATGGAACTCGATATTTTGGACTGACGGTTGTTTTTACTTTCTTTTTGTTTTAATGACCCTACTCGGTATTGCTAATATTAGTTAGGTACTTACACAGGATTATATGTTTTAGGATCTAATTATATAGTATATAGGCACTGAGGTCAAGAAAATAGTTCTTTAGCATACCAGAATGAAAAATTTAGTGCGTACGAGCAAATTGAGCAAATTTGGTACCACTATCATTTGTTTCAAAGGAACTTTACAAAATATTGAAGATAAATATCTCAGAACCTTTAAGTATGTCTCTTGGGTGGTGACGGTTTGACAAGTATCGATTGCGGGGTTATATTCTTCGAGTTACTTATAGCAGCATTTTAAGCTGCCAGACCCTAAAGTTTTTAAACATTTTTGCTACTGGGAAAGTCGCAGGACTAGCTTCAACTGTATCAGCAGACAACTCTAGAGTCAACATTTACGTAGACAGCCAAGCAGCAATCAATCCTCGTTTCTTATAACGACCAGAAGTGTCTTGGAAAGCATGGCAGCAGTGGTGAGTGTCGCCAGAAATAAACGAATTCACTTCTAATGTGTGCCAGACCACAATGGTATCGAGGGAAATGGGATAGGAGACGAAATTGGATGCAGTGTCTATGCGACGATCTGTACCGGAGCAGGGCAAGAAAAATGAAAATTCCATGGAACGATCGAACTGGCCACAAAACTGCAAAAGTTATGTGTAAAACGGTAGAATGGAGTGTTGGAACATGATTGGAATACTCACCGTGCACAGTCTGGTGGCGGCACAGAACAAGACTGCAGGAAATGTCAGAGCAGGGCGCCAGGGAAACAGTGGAGCATCTCTTGTTTACTTGATAGGCATTGGCAAGGCAATGTTTTAATCATTTGGGATCTCACGGCATGAGACACTTCAAGAGGTATCATTAGTGATGCCACAGAGTCTGTTGAAATTCGTATCAAGCTTCAAAAAGGATGATAACTTCTCATGAACTTCTTAACGGAACTCCAACCAACTAGGGACCGAAACTGGTCTATGTGTAGCTCATTTGCCTAGCAGGCTAAGCTAACCTAACTTAACTATTCGAAAATTACACACCTACAAACACAGCTAACCTGTTGGCAGCGTTTTAGATCAATAGCATTTCTTGACAAATTTCGGTTTTAATATCCAAGAAAGTTGCCATCTAGAGCATAACATCGATGCAAGCGATATCCCATAAATTAATCTAAAACTTACCGTTCCAAACGAGGTTAGATCATTCGTAGTGGAACCATTAACACCTACACCGAATCCATTTCAGTGAATGGCGTATTTGGAGTCAAAGCACTACCCATTGCAGACGACGAGTTCGAGGTGCCGTGAGAATCGAGAGTGACTCTTGCACAACTTCGTTTGAGATACTGTAGCAGGTTAAACTCCTGACTTAGCAACTATACGTCCAGCGTGCAACAGCTCCCGCATGACACTAACCACTTCTTTGCATGCCCTGATAACGCTACACATCTGACACCCCTCTCTCTATGGTCCTACCTCGTCGAAACAGTGCGTTTCCTGTGCTTACAGTTGGATGACGTCGATGACAACTTATCTAATCCTTACCATTCTAAAGGTTACTAGGTAACCGTTACAATAACAACAATATCATCTTTCATAAATTGAAAATCATTTTTGTAGCACGATAGTTTTATACCTTTATATATTAGTCGAAAAAGTCTCTTCGTATTTCTCATCAAGTTCTAACTTATTTTTTTTATTTATAACAATAAATAAATAATCAAATATGTACCAGTTTGCTCGACCACTTTTGAGATATACGACTGCAACGACATCTATTGACAAAATACGAAAAGACTCTTTCGACTACCCAATATTTAAAGAAAGTTAGTCAAAATATAAACGAAAAATTTATTACTTCCACAGTGAATTGTAATTTATGCAATAACGGTAAATTTCGGAAGCATTTTCATTTACTTTATTTAACGCATTTAATGCTTACGTTTCCACACGCCAGCAGACACATGAAAAATTCCCACGATTATCATGTGCTAAGCAATATAAATAAAAGTAAAAATAATAAAAAAAAAAAATTTACGAATTTACATAATAAATGCAAGGAGCAGACATTTATTTAGCAGAACGAACAAAAACCACCGAAAAAGCAAAAATATTGAAAATCGCAAAATATATTGACGCAACTGGTGTTGGGCGCTGGCAGGTTTATGCCTATAAGTTTGCGATTACATGAGGCAACTTTAGTTGCTAATTCTCGGGCGATTCTCTTTTGCTGTCGCCCATTACCTTCACACGAGCAACTTGTGTTGCGCAACTCTGTTCGAGTTTTTTTCTCATTCTCTTTCACTTTACTTTAACCCATTGTCTACTCTTTACTTTAACCCATTGTCTCTTCTTTTTCCTTATAGGTATTTGGGCCACTCTATCACATATATTAATCAGCTCTGTCAATTAAGAAATACATTTTATTTATTAAAATAAAGATATATCACCCTTTTTACTATCGTCTGAATCAATAAGTATGGCTTCCTCCATACATTTTACAATATCTTTAATTAATTCGATTTTTTCCTCATACTCCATTTTCTAAAATATTTATATTATATTATGAATATTTGTATACATATTTGCAAATTACTTACCAAAAGATGAAATTAAATTTTTTAAATATATGCAACTATGTACTACGAAAGAAAGAACACGAATGCCGAAAAACGTCGCAGCGAACTGCTACGAATAAGAACACAAAGCGAGTTGCTGAACACTGGAAACTCGGCGCGATTCCCCTCTCCTCGTCGCCCCCTAGCCTATAAACCAAGAGTTGCCGCAACAAAAGTTGCCTCGTGTGATAAGGCTCTAACATACCAAAATACAAATATGGAAACTTACCATATACATATGTATATATGTATATATTTATGTTTATGTATGAATATATACATATATAGTATATGTGTATATACTTATAACCTGAAAAAGAACAGACTGACTTCAGCTTTCCAGGAAGGCAATCAAACATCAGCAAAAATCAGTAGCATTACTAAAAAAAAATAATAAAAAATATAACATCTATATACATACTACATATTTTTATGTATGTAATTAAAAAATAAATAAATGCATTCTCGCACAGAACTGAAGTGAGAAAATTGATAAACAAAATTAAGCAAATAAACTTGCATTTAAAGGCACAAACTCGCTTGGCGCTAGTCAATGCAGAAGTCGCCGCTTTAGAAACAAAATAAACACAGCAAACAATTAAATAAATTAATGCGACAAATACATAATACACAAATATACCGTTGGCATATAAACAAATGCAGTCCGGCGCATTTTGTCAGCCACTTGCGCGCTTGAAAGTCAGTTGAGTGACTGCCGTCAAGGCGAAGGCGGTAGCTTCTGGTGTTTTTGTTTTTGTAAATTCGCCTTGCGCGCTTTTGTTTACGCCCTGCGCACAAATGTAAACGAAAATGCAAAAGTTTATGCAAAGGTTTATGCAAGCATTTATTGAATTTGCTTTTTATTTATTTTTACACTGAAATATTTTTATATAAAAACAAAAAAATAAGAAAGCGATGGGAACGCTTAGGCGACGGCGTGAGCACCTATTGCGGTTTTGGCTTTGTTTAACTAAATGCAATTTGCCGATGCAACAGTAATTGCATAAATATGAAAATTATAAATATATTGTGAAAATTTGTGATTGTTTGTTTTTGTTGTATACTATTTGTTTAGATTTATATGTGGACCTTATATTTTTTATAAATGATTCCTGAAGTCGTTGAGGTGTAAAAACTGTCAATAGGCACTCAATACTATTTACTTATGTATGGTATATTTTGTAACAGTTATTAGAATTTTAGCATTATTTTCTGATTTAAAAATGTTAATATTTTTTTTTTGCAGGTCAAACGTCCCAAAACAGAGCACACGGATACAAATGAACGAAATCGGTAAGTTTACCATAAGAATTAAAATTTCCTTAAGGGGTTTTGTCGTATAAAAAACAGCTTTATTCAACAATTGTTTTCTGAGACATAAAAATGAAATATTTTATTATATTTTTTATTATTTCAAACATTCACTATTAACAAACAAATTCTGAAATTTATGGCAAAAAAATTTTAAACTTGTCCATTGCGACACCATTTCCGGTAAGCCCTCGGAAAAAAACTGCACCCGCGTTGGCAGAATAACTCCTTATAAGGACTTGGACGAAAACTAAAAACAGGATTTTTGGCAAGCATTTTTACTAAAAAAGGGAAAATTTCAGTGAAAATTTCGCATTTGGTTTCCTTCGTTCAAGTCTTTAAGAATTTTAACTCAAACCCTTGTGTAAAATTTCATGAAGATCGGTTGAGTAGTTCTGGAGAAATCTAGCCAACCGATTTGAAAAACACAGTTTCGAGAAAAAACACGTTTAAAGACGGCGCACTTAGCCTAGCTAGCCTCGAGCGCACAATTTCTCAAGGCTGTGTCGCCGAAACTATTACTCGGATTAACTTGAAGACTTAGGACAATATTCTAGAGGTGTTGTAGTATTGAATAAGACGATAAAAAAAGATTCGATTTTTTGAAACCTGAAGGGAACGAATGCTCAACACGGTTAAAGTTTCAGGTATTTTAGGGGTTACATGGATTTAGTAAGTATAAATAATATAGATTTGAAAAAATAAATGTTAAGCGCCATGGAAAGATATGCTTGGAAATACTCTTTGATTAAAAGCGAACGAATTCTCAAGTCGGTTAAAGTTTGAGGTAAACCCATGTAGCCCCTAAAATACCTGAAACTTTAAACGACTTGAGAATTCGTTTGCTTTTAATGAAAGAGCAGTTCTCCGGATATATTTCTATGGCATTTTAAATTTTCTTCAAATCTATACATTTGTATGAATTTCCCCCTTATACTAGAATATCTCAGCTAGGAAAGAGTTTTCGATATAGTATTTTCAAATACTTGACTTTTTGATTTCCTAATAATACTTTTATATTTTTCATTTCGAAAATATAGATATAAGTTACATATATTTTTTCAAATCCATCGTGACACAGTTCAAAGTCGTCGAATCTTTAATTCGCTAAACCTTACATACGCCCATCTCATTTCTCCCTCGCAAGACCACTGGACAAAGTGTTACTTCATGGGGTAGAAAAAGACATTTAAGTGTCCTCTATTGTACGGACTGACTGACGCCAAATCTGTTGTAAATGTCTGCACCTTGTCATAATTAGAGCTGCCGCTTCGTTGACAGCTTTCCATTTTACAGAGGACTCGCACATACATAAGTGCAGTCAATTTTTCCACCATGAGTTTACCTTTAAGTGTGGTTTTCAGCTTTTACTTTATACTTGAAAACCGAGGGCAATGATAGAGTATGTTTCACTCTATACACGTCGGACAATATGCACTAAATTCATGACGATATTTGTATACTTGTATGTATTGTATTGGGCCCAGTATGGCTGAACACATTAAAAATCTTTGTCTGGAACGCACACAACCTTAAATTGCCAAAATTCTAGATAAAGCATTATAGATTTTATTTGCTTTACATGTTGTATGTGCCAAGTGTTCCTTGAATTTGAGACTTGAGTCCACTATTACACCAAAGTACTTCAACTGTGGCTATGACGTAATCTCATCTTCTCTTATGGCATTTTCATACATACATTTTCTTCAATTTTCCTGGAGCTTATGAGCAAGACTTCTGTGTTCTGCTCAGCCAGCTCTAGACTCATGATAGCAATCTATCGGCGCAAACCTTTCATGCAGCCATTGCATTTTATCCCGAGGTCATCCAGATGTTAAGCTACTGCTACTATTATGATGTCGTCCGCAAATGCGATTGTTTTCACATCTTTCGGTGTCCTCGTATATCAGGTTCCATAGTAGTGCTCTATTGGTATACCATCTATTCCAGGCGGTTATGGATACCTCATTGAAATGGTATAAAACTTTGTTATATGCTTTCATTGTGCGAATATAGTACGTCGTTTATACCAGTTGTTTGTTCTATTCGCCACTCACCAAATTTTGAGGAATCGAACATTAAAAATAATGTCTGAGGTTTTTGGTGTTTGACCTCTAATATTTGGTATCTTTTATTCATGTTTGATTGTTGATTGTAGATATATACTTCTTCTTCTTCTCGTTTTCTGAAATATTAAAATCGGGAAGTAGAGTAAGGAATAATATTTTTTAGGTAATTTTGGTATTCTAGAAAAATTAAGAGAAGAGTAAAGGATAATTTTTCATACAGTTTTGGTATTTAAGTTACCTTTTTCTTGAATAATCAGCGGTCATCTTTTTTGTGGAACTTTTTTGCAGTCTTAATGTCTCGCACATAAACGAAAAACTACTTTTTTCTAACATCTATCGATAAAAAAATACTTAAATAACAGTCAAAGTGGCACCATAAAAATTGTTTGGTAACTTTAATTATTTTACAATGCAATTCACAGCTTAAAATCAGAATATAAAAACCAGACCACTTCAAATATTTCCAAAAACCAGCAACACATGAGCAATAAATTGATTTTTTATATTTAAATGACAAATTATGCGCGCATACTTTTACAGCACACTTGGAAAAGTCGAAAACACTTACGACCTTATGAGCACTTAGAACAAATAATATTAATCTCAAATTTGTAAAGAAAGAAGTGTAACAAAATGCTTAGAAATTCCACAGAAACACTGCCTGTTCTTTTCACATTTTGCATACGCACACATACACTTACACGCTTACAAAAGCAAGCACTCGCTCGTTAAAGAACATGTGTAAGGAATTCATAGAAATTTATGTCACAAATCTTCCGAAACACTTTTCAATTGCTACGAACACGCACTCGTTGCCGTACTTGTTCGCCTAAGCGGTTTACGAGTGAAATCAGAAAACAAAAAGAACACCAAATAGAATAAATGTAAAGAAAAAGTGTCACACAACCTCAGTATTTTTAACACTTCACGAGAGCCAGGCGTAGGGCATTTAAATAAGGCTAGAAAAAATTAAAGCAAAAAAAAAAAGAAGAGAATTCTAAGCATTTGAAATGCGCTTAACATTTAACGCCTGCGCATGCGCATACGTTTGTGGAATATACCATATACTATGTGTCTGTGTAGGCTATAGAAACCTGCTGCAGATGCTTCGGCAAGATGCAGGATGCGCCCACTACTTAAGGGATTAGTATGTATGCTGAAACGAAAAAGTTACAATAAAGAGGTACGCAGGCAATTGCCTTCCTGGGTCATGTGTGTTGTTGTTTAGTTATGTATGTATATATGATAAGACATTTGTATAAAGTATTTAATATATTGTTATATATATGAACAAATATGAGCCGGAGTGACAGAAAAAGTCGAGTACATGTAAGCGGAACACGCCTGAAAGTATTTCCAACTAAGGTCTGGACTGTAAAAAACTCTATTTTCACACAATTTAATCTTCTTCCTTATTGGCGTAGACACCGAGTTTGAAGGGGGTCTATCATCCGATGCTTTTGTGTCCTCTTCATTGAGGGTGTGTTTTTTACGGGGCGCGTCCCCAACCCAGCGCATAAACCTGGGGAGTACTTCTCACTTTAGTTCGCCTTCAAACGGACGTTTTTTGGCTTCCCAGATGATACTTGGTCTAAGATAGGAAGGCGTGAGCTGCTTGAGCCGTATGTAAATAATCGTTGTTAGCAACTTCCAATTGAAAGCCATTCAGAGGACTTTCCTCGCTTGCGTGAACTTCTACACATGACTCCATACTCCACACAATTTATTACTAATCTTTATTATCGTCTTTAGAATAGGCTCCTCAGCCAATACAAGCATGCCAACGGTTAATTCAATTTCCCATCTACTTGTTATAAGCCTCGGTTGAGATAGAATCCAGTGCCTTCAAGGAGTTTTGATTTTTGCGGTTTTGGCTCAATTTTAGAGCGCCATTCCTTAGATTGTTGAACAGTTTCTACGTCATTTTCATAAACTCACCACTAGTAATGCTCTGCTCGTTGAATGTAGGATCCCCAGTTATCTTGTCAGGTATCTCTTTTACGACATCTTCTTAATGTAATTTTGGCAAAATGTGTGTGTAGCATTGACGCTTTTCATACCCAAAACATTGCCCAAAACATTAACCAAAATATGTTCAGTCGATCTATAAGAGATCTTGAGCTACTCTGTTATCTCTCATATGACAACATCGCGATTTTCAAGCACCGTTTCTGTGGTTAACAGAGCTGGATGGACAACTCGCAAGAGGCAAGTTTTCGATGATATCACGACCTTCACTGAATGCTTTGTGCTACTGAAAAACTTGGGTTCGTAAAATACTAGACACTCCAAGATACTCTGCAACATTTTCAACAACAACGTAGCCGGGATTGCATCGGAAACACATAATTTCAAAAAAAAAACAAGTTTCAATGTAAAAAAAAATCACCAGACAGATCTTTCGGGTTCTATATAAACTGCTTCCAAACACACACTAATTGACATACAGAGATTATAAACGGTTGCACCAATCTATTAAAATATCGATCTTTTTTTGTCGATTCGATTAACGCGCTGTAGACCAGTCCGGGTCAAATTTGATCAGATCTTACATATTGCAAATACAAGCATTGCACAATTATTCATAATATACTAGACTCCAGTAGAGCAGTCCGGGTCAAATTTGATCAGATTATACATATAGCAAATACAAGCATTGTACAATTATTCATAATATACTAGACTCCAGTGGAGCAGTCCGGGTCAAATTTGATCAGATCTTACGTATAGCAAATACAAGCATTGTACAATTATTCATAATATACTAGACTCCAGTGGAGCAGTTCGGGTATCAGGTGGTATAATGTGCGTATTTTTTCAACCGCATTAACCGTCGAAGACGAAGGATAGCAGACTCAAGATCAGTCCGGGTCAAATTTGATCAGATCTTACATATAGCAAATACAAGCATTGTACAATTATTCATAATATACTAGACTCCAGTGGAGCAGTCCGGGTCAAATTTGATCAGATTATACATATAGCAAATACAAGCATTGTACAATTATTCAAAATATACTAAACACAAGATTGGTAAAAAAATCATTTGTTCCCTAAATTGTAGGTCTGGCAACCCTAAAAAAAAACTAATTTTTTTTTTAATTTTAATTTTATTTTTATTTCTAAAATTAACAAATAAGTGTCACATCCATGAAAGCTGCAATAATTATTAATTTCTCACAATATTTTACACGAATGTAATAAGCATTAGGTTTCATTTATTTTACGCACAGCTGTATTTTTATACAAAAAACATAAAAATAATAATAAAAGTCCTCAATAACTCTACATTAGCTATTAAATTTCACCTAACTAAATTAATCACCGCCACAGCTCTATACATACTTATGTATGTACATACAAACAATAACATGATTATACAAACACACACATATACACAATCACGCATAGACTAATGTTGCTTGTAACCAAATGAAGCCGTACAATTTTCCCACTCATATTTCTGACGCTTTGGAGACATTTATTGAATTTCATTACAACAACAAACAGCATTAGCTACGGCACCTATGCATCAAATTACAACAACAAATGGCTACAACTAAAATATGATCGAACAGCGGCACGACAATGAACTTCATTTATCATCGAACAATAATGCATATTTACATATGTATGTATGTATATGTATCCATATATGTACAAGTAGCGCACGAGACAAACACTGCCGAGCAGGAAGGGGGTACAGTGTGAAGGCCGGCAAGCAGCTGAGCAGAATTGAATAAAATGATCGTCAGACCAATTTTAGTAGCAAGAAAAACGATGTAAGATATTTTCCCATGCTCATCGTTTAACGGTACCTATTGATATGTATGTCAGTGTGTGTGTAAACGGAGCGCACAAGAGTCCACCTCAACACCCTTTCTCCCACATTGCGGCAGATGACAAATTTCATTCATATACGGTGACTTATGCAGATTGCTCAGTTATGTAATTGTGTGTATGCATATAATTATGGATGTATGTATGTATGAATGTGTATTTGTGTGCTTGTGTGCTTGCCTCGTCAACCACACGCCACAGCATGCAGGTGTCAGATTCCATTGTAAAAATGTCACAAGCAACTTTTTTCGGGAGTCTCCATGTCATTCTAAAATGATTAGTCGCGGTTGTTGTTGGTGTTGTTGTTTTATCCCCTCAATTAGCTGTAAGTTTCTAATTTTGAAAAATTATAACAAATTTCTTTATGGCTAGCGCCAAACTCTTTCTCGGCGCTCCTTTCCTACTACATGTTGTTATCATTGTTGTTGTGTTAGATGTTTTTTTTTTTGTTGCTAAAGTGTGTTGATTAATTGTCATATCGCGTAACAGTCAGTTGAATGGCACAGCAGCGGCTTGAGTATCGAAAAATCTTATAGTGTCAAAAAAAATAATTATTATTAGTCAAAATGATTTAAGTCAGTCAAATTTTTTCTGAGAGCAATTTAATTATACATGTATGTATGTATGTAGTATATACGCGAAAGATCTACCAAATATATTATTGGATATTCAAGGAGTTAATTGGTAGTTGTTTTATAGACTGGTTTTGGTTTAGACTTCGTCGGTATAAGTATGTTCGAATACTCCAATGATCTTGACATCTCTCTTTCGATCCGTCTAACAAACTCAGCCAGCCTCTTCCGGAAGTACTAGGTATAGTGTGGAGTTCAATTCAAAAACTACGGGGGATACTTATAGTAAAGCAACCTTATACACGGATAGGCAGGCGGAAATGCTTTCCTTGTTGACAACACAGATTGATTCCAAGCAAAGCTAGGTGCCTCTTTAGATGAATCCGATACGGAATTAATACCCCGCCAGATGGAAACGATTAAAATGAAGCTTTTGAGGCTTTCTTTTTTGAACCAACAAATAGCTCAGAGCAAATGGAAATCAATAACGAGCTGCAAGAAGCAAAAGCAGATATGGTCTAGGTATGACAGGATAAAACCAAACGCTTATTAAATAGGCCTAGAAATAGTATAAAAAGACTTACATATACTAAAGTAAAAGGGTCACTGGTCTTTTGGAGAGCAAGCGCTAAAAATGGGTCTGTCATAAAACAGTTTTTGCCGCACCTGGAATCTAAAATGAAATACGGAAACTATTTTCGACTTTCTGTGAAACTCTTTTCCACTTTACTCGGAAATTTTTTCCACTTTTTCTGGAATACCTTGCTCTATCACAAGCCAGACACAGAAAATTACGCACCTATCAACCATCAAACCTTGAAATGCCGACCACAAAGAGCATAACGGTTAAAAGTAGTTTCATTGAGAACACAAATGAAACGGCATTGCAAGATTATGATGTCCTACGATAGTGCATCAAAATGACGCATCCAGCGTTAATTGTGGCTTTGGGAGCAGCAATAATAAATACCCAACTATTGATATGAGCCTCAACATATTGGTTGAATATTTGGTTACAGTTGCTCTTTTGCTAAAAAAAAGG
This sequence comes from Bactrocera tryoni, assembly GCF_016617805.1. Classification (NCBI taxonomy): domain Eukaryota; kingdom Metazoa; phylum Arthropoda; class Insecta; order Diptera; family Tephritidae; genus Bactrocera; species Bactrocera tryoni. The sequence continues at coordinate 81,572,182 of NC_052500.1, read as the reverse complement.
CGTGCAAAACCTTCGACCTTGGTCGTGGCGCCTATCTCATCCTCAGCGAGTGTCCTGATATTTTTGAAATTGTAGCTTTTAAGGGTTATAGAAAAATACCAAAAGCTTATTGGAGACAATGACAACGCTTCTCCTTCGGCCAACCTAATAAATAATTAGTTCCATATATGTATGTATGCTAAGATTTCAAGTAGCCGAAGATAGCTAGGAATTTATTTCTAACATCTACTGGGGGTTTTAAAAAACAAGCGATAATTTTGACATGCCTACCTGTTTTTGAGATCAGGATTTGATTCTGAGATCGTAATCTAAGATTTCCAGACCTCCTTTTCATCCTAAAAGCCTGCTTATTGGTTGGGGCCGACCACAAATATATCGGATTACTATAGCATGCAGCACCCATACGAACTTCACGATCATAATCAAGTTCTTGCGTGCTAAACTATTTTATTCGATATATTATCTTTACATCATTTGGCATGGCTTATTGCCCAAGCCAACGGAGCAAACTACGGAAATGTTGTTCAGATCAAAATCAAAAGAAAGATATTTTTATACTCGAAGTTGTCATGCTATTTATGTTCAGTATTGTTTGGACCGTGGAGACTCGATTCGGCGTCGTTCGCAGCAACTCGAACTGACGTATGGAACGACTTGGCGCATTTGATGTCGAGATCTTAAATTGAAAGCGTACAAAATTCAGCTTGTGCAAGAACTGCCCGACCAACCTTCCCAAGCGACATCGTTTTCTACGGGCTCTTGAAAATTTCCAAGAAAATCCGACGTTTTTGAGCCAAATTTTGTTTCGCAAATAGGCCCATTTCTGGCTCAAAGGATATGCACACAAGCAAAATTGCCGCACTTGGGACGAAGAACAACCTAAGAGGATTCTTTTTATCCAGAAAAAACAAAGGTTTCATCGATCTATATTTCTTCAAAAACGATGCCGGTGAGAACGTTTCCTTCAATGACGATCGTTATCGCGCACTTATAACCGATTATTTGATGCCTGAAATTGAAGCTCGTGATCTCGGCGACATTTGGTTTCATCAATACGTCGCCACTTGTAACATATCGCATCAGTCAATGGATTTATTGAGAGAACACTTCGGTGAGCAGATAATTTCACGTTTTGGGTCGGTCGATTGGCCAACAAGATCAAGTGATATCACATCGTTAGACTTTTTTCTGTGTGGCCAACATTAGAAAACGATATTCTCCAAAAAATAAATGCCAAATAATGTTCTTTTGAGTGATAATAAACACTCCGTATTAGATTTGAAGTTTCTGTGTTTTTTCTTTTCAAAAAGTTGGGAACCTCGAAATGGATCACTCTTTATACTAAGCCTTTTATGAACCACTCTTTACATTTATGTAGTATCCAAAATAATTTCAATCAACCTGACATGATATGATGTTTAGCGGTCAACGGTCAATAATTTCTAACTGGAGTTATTATCATCATCATCATCCAGTTGAATGCATAAAATTATACGCTAGTGGTATAGTACCGATGTATACAATATGCGTTTGTATGTATGTACATATGTCTTTATAGATACATATGTTTGTATATGCTTAATGTCACTTAAATTTATAACCGTCATCAATCGACTTTAAAGACAACTTTTAGACTTCACTTCATCTTCATGCATATATTATAGGTATATAGTACTTCTATCTCATATATAGTGGAAAGTAGAAATAATAAAAATAAAAAAAATAAAAATAAAATTATTTGTGTATGCTTTGTGGCAAATTTCGGCCAAAACGGCAGAAGATAAAAAAGCATAAAGCAGCAACATTTGCCGCGCACATGTTCACACGTGGTCGCCAGCGCGGCACGGTCCAGCCAAACGGGCAACGGATCAAGTCAAGTGTGTCGCTAAATGGGACCGAAGCAGATGATTAGGATGCGCAGAGTTTTACAATTTTTTATTGTAATTCTGCATAGTTTCGCCTATTTAGTTTAATTTTTTGTGCATATACATATGTAGTGTGTGTGTAGAAATGTATACGTGAGCCTGTAGGCTCTAAAACCGCCGCTAGAGGCACTTGACAGCAATCTAAGTGCGCCCCGTATAAATACATACATACAAATAATATACGACACATATACACACATCTGCACATAGCAACATGTGTGTTACAGTATTTCACCGTTTTATTTTCGCTCGGCTTAAGGATGGCACACTTGACTTTTCTGCTGGACATGCATGTTTCAAGTGTTTATTTTTAATTTCCTTTTCAGGCTTTCCATTTCGTTTAGTTTTTTCTCCACTCCACTTCACTCTTTGTGCGCTATGGTTGTTGTATTTATTTTATTATTGTTAGTGTTGTTAGCGTTTATGTTGATTTTTATGTTTGCGCCAAGAGTTATTGATTTTTTATTGCTCATTTTCGTTGCCGTCGTTGGCGACATCTCCAGCGTTTTGTTACTTTACTTCTGTCCTTCCCTTTGTTTTATTTATTTTTTTTCTATTTCTTTACGTTTAACGTTTAAGCATTTTATTTATTTTTATTTACCATTCTTTGTGTCCGGTTTTCTCATAGTTCACCGCCATTCACTAGCAATTCTTGGAACTCTGGGTAATAATTCTTGGCTTTATTAGCCCATTTGGCTTGTGGGACTTCAGCTCACATTAACTCCAATTTGGTGATTTGTCTGTAGAGTAGATCAAAATGAAAATATACAGATATGAGAGGCCTATAAAATATAAAGAGTCAAATTATTTGATTACTTATTTGATAAATTTCATTAAAATGTTAATTAAGCGCTTACAGGAATATATTATACTTTTAGCGTTGAGGAATAAGTATTGGAAAGATGAATATAGTTCATTGAAACATTTCTAGATCGAATGAAAAAACTATAATCCCACTCGAGGGATAGAAAGCTTTTGAGTCTCCTTCCTAAATTTTTATCACAATATTACTAAAGCGCTTACATATTTGATTTTCGGTTCTGATCTGTAACTTAATCCAGATCTGGAACCATAATTTCTCAAACTCAGTGTTTCCACCAAAATAAAATTGTTAAAAAATTGGTGTTTTGAAAAAGATGTAACCGGAAAGAACATCCAACTAAGATCTGGACTTACTATTTTTTCATGAATTTTAATCGAAGTAACCGGAACTTACCGAAAAGTATATCCAACTAAGGTCTGGACTGACAAAAAAAAATAAATTTTCGTGAATTCTAACACAAATCTTTATTATCTTTTAGAAAGTCTCCTTTTGAGCCAATACAAGTATACTAACGCTTAATCAAGTTCTCCATATACATACTTGTTATAAGCCTCGGCTGGGATCGCTTTCAGTGTCTTCACCGAATTTTAGTTTTACAGTTTCCGTTCATTCTTGAGCATCATCCGCTTAATTTTTGGACGGCTTCATCTTCTTAAATCCACGTTTATTAACAGTAATGATGTCTTTGATGAATGGACTCTAAATTCTCAAGCATCCTTCTAGCGAACTCCACTCCACGTCGTTTTTGCAAAACATTCCGATCACTTGGTACGAGTCTAGCACTGAAGCACTGAAGCTAAACATAAACCAAAATGTATTGAGATCCAAATTCAGATCCAAAAGCGATGTTGAGATCCTCTGCTGTCTCTCTGATGGCAACACGACGACTTTCAAACACTGTTTCTTTAACTCTTTCGATGCCATTCGTTGCCATTAACCGAGATGGTTAAACGACACGCATGAGATGAGTGTCGATGACTTCACGAACTTCACTGAATGCTTTGTGACACTCAAATACTTGTATTCGTGGTAAAGTAGACTTCCCAAAACACACATACTTATATTGACGTATGAAGATCAAACTGCCCACGCACTTAAAGAAGGGTTATACCATTTTAGGGATTTTTGTATCCATTTGGCTCATGGACGCAGTTTGAGGGGGCCAGTTCGAGTCAAATTTGGTCAGATTTAGGGACAAATACTTTGGCACTGTGTTACAGCTTAGCGCCGCTTATAACTCTAATGTAAAGTTGAGTTGCATTACTTATATTGGTCCTTTCTTAATTCATACCAATAAAACAAAGCCCACATACCGTAAATTTCTAAAAAAAAATATTATTTTCTCTATTCTAGCCTTTGTTCTCAAACCACTGCTCAATCGCCGCATCATCAGCAGCAACATCAACAACAACAACAGTCACAGCAGCCTCAACACCATACTTCACAACTTCATCCTCACTCCCTGCCACATACACAGTCGCCGCTGGGCGGAGCTGGCGCCGCTTCCTCCGCTCCGTCCGGTCAATGCAGCCCACTGACGCTGCCACCGCAATCACAGCCACTGCAACCAACAATCACTTCGCTGGCGTCACTCAGCGGCCACTACAATGCGGCGCCCAACCTGAATTCAAGCTGCAGCCTATCAACTGGACTAAGCGCCTACCCTTCACTAAACTCCGCTGCTGCCGCTTCATTCACGCAGTCGCCCGGCAGTAGTTTCTCCACATATCAGCATCCACACACGACGGCTGAAGGGGCGTCGAGTGGAGTCGATGCTACAACAGGTCTAAGTAATGCGGGAGCTACAGGCGCGGGACGACATGGCGACTTAGGTGTTGGTGTGGCTGGCAGCGGTAGCGCGGGAATGTCGCACTGGCTGCCAACTGAAACGCATTTGACATCTGTAAAGTCGGAGAATCGCAGTCCGGGTCTAAATAATAGCGGCGGCAGTGGTGGCACATCTAATGTGAATGCTGTTGGCGCTGGTATTGAGACGCAGTCTGGGCTGGGTGGTAGCAACGCTGCACAGTTGGATGGCGGTAGCGTAATGACGGGCAATGGTGGCGTGCCCGCCAACAGCTCTATCTACAGTTGCTCATCGGTCGGTGTCAGCGGTTTGAGTGGCATGGAGAGCAGTGTGGCGGGTATTGGTACAAACTCCTCCTCCAGCGCTGCCATGGCGGCGGTGAATTCATCAGCTGCAGCAGCAGCTGCGGCGGCCGCATACGACACCAGTAAACACGATTATTACAATTACTATAACAGCATGCAACAGTATACGCCACCCTTCTACTCCACCTACGGCACACCCTACACAACGGCTGCGGCGCGTGCCGCTACCAAAATTGAACCCAGTTCGCCGTACTTAACTTCATCGTACGCCACTGCGGCAAGCAACAACAATTCCTCACAGCTCTACCCGACCGCTTACGGCTACAACAATTACGCGCAATTCGGCACTGCAGCAGCAGCGGCGGCGCAACAGGACTATAGTGGCTACTACAACGATCAGTACGGCAACTACTACAACCCAGCCAGCTACTCACCATACGCCGCCGTCAGCTCGCCCAGTTCCAGTGCTGCCAGTCATGGCTTTCATGTGGGCGCTTCCAATTTGTCCGAGAGTCCCACAGACACGCACTCGACGACACCGGTGTTGCATGCCACACATTCACCGCATTCGCCGCTGCCGATCTCACCAAATGCTGCCGCGGCAACGCTTAGCACAAACTCCACGGCGGCCGCGTCGGCGGCACATGCCAAGAGCACGCCCACCAGCAAGAGTGGGCGCTCGCGTGGAAGACGCCATCAGCAGCCGAGTCCAACGCGCAGCACCACATCAGACACACCGAACAGTGATGCGGCCAAGCCGCCAGAACGCGTCTTCATCTGGGATCTGGATGAGACGATCATCATTTTCCATACGCTACTCTCCGGTTCCTTCGCCAATCGCTACACCAAAGACCAAAGCACGTTGCTGACGATCGCCTTCCGCATGGAGGAGATGGTCTTCAACATGGCCGACACGCATTTTTTCTTCAACGAAATCGAGGAATGTGATCAGGTGCACATCGATGATGTGTCCTCCGACGACAACGGGCAGGATCTGAGCAATTACAATTTCGCGACGGACGGTTTTCATTCCGGTGCGCCACCTGGCGCTCCGCCAAATCTCTGCCTGCCGACCGGCGTGCGTGGCGGCGTCGATTGGATGCGCAAACTGGCGTTCAGATATCGTAAAATCAAGGAAATCTACAACACCTACAGGGGAAAGTGAGTACCGCTATTGCGATCACTAAAGAAATATTTGTTTACTAACGGTTCATTTCTTATTTTCGCAGTGTTGGCGGTCTGTTGGGTCCCGAGAAGCGCGACGCATGGCTACAAATACGCTCGGACATCGAGATGGCCACCGACAATTGGGCCTCGCTGGCCACCAAGTGTCTGAATATGATTGCGCAACGCGAGAATTGCGTGAATGTGTTGGTGACGCAGACACAACTGGCGCCCGCCTTGGCAAAAGTACTGCTCTTCGGGCTCGGCGGCATCTTTTCCATTGAAAATATCTACAGCGCACACAAGATCGGTGAGTGTTCGATTACAACAATAATGCACTATTATTTACTTTATTTTTAAACAAATTCTCTTTTCGTTTTGCTTGCAGGCCACGACACCTGCTTCGAGCGCATTATGACGCGTTTCGGGCGCAAGGGCACCTATGTCGTGATCGGCGATGGCACGGAAGAGGAGAACGCGGCGAAGACATACAATTTCCCCTTCTGGCGCATATCGTCGCACAGTGATATACGCGCGCTCTACACGGCGCTCGACATGGGTTTCTTATGAAAGACGCGCAGCTGCTGCTGGGTATATTGCGCGACAATTACTCTGTAAAAAATATGAGTTAAATGATGACTAATCTAATATTAACATTGCTTAACTACTTAACTAAGCGAAAATCTCTTGCATGTAAATTAAATATTATTGTAGCTAAGCAAATGTACGCACTAAAGATTAAAAGACTTAATCATTGTATTTAGTAAAAGTAAAGTATAACTATTAAATAAATTAATACATAAAATAAACTAAAATAAATATGAAATTTTGAAAACAGAGAGAAAAAACAAAAATTTATTTGTTGCCTAAATGCGTCTCGAACAGACAAAACTTAGAGAAAGTGTGAAAAAATGTCTCTTCTAATTTGTATTATATTTATTGAAATTATGCCTACACTAAACTTCCTAGCCTAAGCTAAGTCTACAGTTTAACTAAAATAGTAATAAAATTATTTTTAATGTCAATATTTTGTTGTTAATTCAACTACTTAAAACGTCTATGATATTGGGTCGTTCACCAAGTAATTTCGTTTGATGACAACAGCTGAACTTATCGAGTTTGTGCCGCAGCCAACTTCGCACTTAAACGATATAACGTTAAATATTTGAACAGCTGATATAGCAAAGTTTGTGTGCAAAGAAATTTAATAAATTTTTTGATATAATTTTTGTTTTGAATTTCGAAGATTGAAGTTCGAAATCAACATTATTGGCATGTCTAACTCTTTTACTATAAAAAAAGGTTAAAATGCAGTTCAAGCAATGCGAAAATTATGTGATGTGTACGGAACGCCAATGGTGTAGATTGAATGCCAGGCCAAAATTGGTTTGCAAAATTTCGATCCACCAAATATCGATCTTGAATGATCTTATGTTATCAACAACGACTTTAAAACACCTTCCGGGACATGGATGCAGTGTTGGCAGGTCTTTAGAAGCCGTTGTTGGTAACATAGTCGTTAGTTGACGCAAATCGTCGAATAAATACACGAGAGATTGCTGAAAAATTCAATTTGTCAAATTACTTAGTGAACCACCCAATAATTCTAAAATATTTGAACCAATTCCAAATATTTTTAACGTCCTGCAACCATAATCAAATACCTATAACAAAATTCATATTTCAAAGTACAGTTGACCAGTTTTCATTTCTGAATGACGTCTTTTCACCCAGAGCCAAGAATTAAAAACAAAATATCATAGTTCAAAAATTATTCAAACAATGTTTGTTTTAGAATGCTTTTAGACGATTTTTTTAAATTGTGTTACTTGAGAGAGTGTTTTTTCTTACGAAAATATCTTTAATCCAATCTTACCATTTTCTCTTGAATTTCTTGTTTACGTTTTGATGATTCTGTGTGATTGGTAACCTATTAGTCAGTTATCACTCAAGAAACATATTTTTTCTTGGCGTTTATAAAAAATATAAGCTTATAATATTTGCTAGAAATATCAGTTGTAAAATTTCAACGTTACATAAGTACTTAGCGGTGGGAAGTAAGAAAACATTTAATTAAGTACATAATAACCAATCTGTATAAATGCATATTCAGGCTAAATCAAATTTAATAATTAATAAAATAATATTATAATATTAAATTTCTAAAATTATTAATATAGTATTTTAAAGTTGATCCAATTAGTTTATAAAGTAGCAATGACAATTTTCTGGAAAAAATTATAACAAAATAAAATAAAATGCACTAAATTATATGAACGATTTGAGTTTTCTTTCACAATGAGGTGGAAATAGTTTTAAAAGCCGATGTATGGAGGTTCTCTTCGATAAATGGGACACAACTTTCTCTCAAGGACCGCACTAAACTTCTGTGGAAGCACAATGCTTTATATTCATCTAGGCAGATGGTCAGCACAACCTGCGTGCTTTTCCCTCTGTCGTTGTTGTTTTTGTAACGGGTACCTAATCTCTGTTAGGATGGTAAGGATTAGATAAGTTGTCGTCGACGTCATCCAACGGTTGGCCCACGTATTTCAGAGCGGCTCAAACAATCGAAATTATTGTCAAACTCTTATTCCTCCGAATATTTCCTAGCAGATATGAATATTCTGGGGGTCGTGCGAACATTTCAAGTTGATTCAGCCGTTTCGGAGAAGTTTTCCTCACCAACTCTGAAAACAGCGTGTCAAGTATAGTTATACTATATATTGTCCTCCCTGAACCACCTAGCGTCGCTGACGAAGTTAATCAGTACGAAAAGTTTTATTTGTGCAAGCTCCGACTCATTGTCAAGAAACCCTTGACCGTTGGTTGCGATTCTTTTGTTTTTCCGTTCCCATTCCTGTCGGGCTTACGTAAACGGAACAAACTCAGATTTTTTTAACCGGTCAAGGACTGTTAACTCAGCAGAATTCTGCCGCTACAACAACAAAAATCATATTTTTTCAAGTTTAAAGTTTTGGGAGCTGATTGGGAATTTCGAAACTATTGGCCGGATCAACTCCAATTTTGTATGTACATATGTATGTATGTCAAATGTACATATGTATATTTCATATGAATAAAAATAGGATTTTTTGAAACTCACTAGTGGATACTACTTTGAATATCTGTAGAAACACATTCTGTAGCTGCATATTTGTTGGCATCCAATCTGTGATTGATTTGACGCAATTTTTCTTGCGGCTACGTAGTTACGTTTACGCCTAGCCACGCCATAAGCAGTGTTGCAGCCATTTCCGTCCATTTGACAGCCACTGTAATACACAGTTCGAGTGTTTCATTGTCCTCAAATTAAAAAAAATATGTATATTTAAATTCTTTAGGGTGCAGCTTCTTTAAATATATGTACATATATTTAATATATATTTATTCATATTTATTTTGCTTGCGTTTTAGATAATGCATTAGATTTATTTATTGAAACGCACGAAAGATTCCTATCTAAGCTAAATTGTGTCATTTTTATCCAAAACACAAACCAACGTGTTGGGAGCTACACTCGCATTGAGAGTTGAACATTTTGAAAGCGCTGTATGCTGAGCTCAAGAATTGCAA